>NC_056742.1:151145608-151222762 GCF_019279795.1 Protopterus annectens
GGGCTGACGTACATCCAATAGGCTTGGCAGCTTTTGCAGGTACTACTTCGGACGCAGCCCTTTATTCTCCCGCCTGCACATCTGCGGAGGTACCAATAACGTCGGCATCGGATGTGGGGGTGGGGTCCAGGTTCACCAAATGGCTAGTGTTACTGAGGAAGGCACCTCTACTCCTAGGCTGACGTCAGACTCTATGCCTTTGCCTACTCAGCTAACATCTAAGATGCCTCCTCTAAAAATGAAACCAAAATCTATGCACCTGTTGTCTCCTTCAGAAGTAATGCCTGATTGGCAGGCATTTTCCCAGACTTTTTCTGGCCTTCATGCTCCTAAGGCCTACCTAATCAGACTCCTGCAGTTCTTCCAGCCTTGAGCCCTAGGCCTTCTGCTGGCCTATTGCTACAGCCGCAGTCTCATGAGGAAGACTCTTCAGATTAGTCCCTCCCGTATACCTCATAGCTGGCTTCCCCCACGGAATGCTGCTGTCCTGATGAGGATTCCTTGGAATGTGATTCCCTACCTGAGGACATCACCTTTGGGTAAACTGTTTCCAAAATGACGGAATATTTTAAATGGGACTACACAGAGATGTCAGAGCTTCTGCAGATGGATTCATACGCTCCCTCTTATTGTTCCTTCTATAATCCCTGCATATTCGGACACTTTTACCTCTGCTTCCAAGACTCAAGTCTCAGCCACCTGCTCCTAAAAGACCAGACAGATTCTGCAGAGTTTCTGATGATTTCAAAGGTCTTATTAAACCACTTGTGGCAGACCCAGCTGTTATTGCTGTCTCAGCAGTCACAGTCCAGGCAGCTGCCCTCTTCCTCCCTGCTGCCATCAGATAAAGATAGTAAAGTGATGGACAGGTTAGATAAGAGTTGCATCTCTTCAACTGGCTTTTGGAGCCATCCGTTACCAAATGCATATGGTCAAATAGACCGTAGATCTAGTCTGTAAGGCCATGAATCTGCCGTCTTCCATTCCAGATTCTCCTACCAAATCTCAAGTTGCCTCTAATCTATCTTTAGTTGCACAAGTCACCAGACATTTCATAAAATGCAGCTGTGATGCTGTAGAAGCATCAGCAAAGTCAGCTGCATCAGTTCTGCGTATGTATTCCTGGCTCAGGCTACAGCCTCTGCCAGTTGACTTCAGAAATAAGATTATGGGCACCCCTCTTGACAAAAAAACTTGTTTTTGGAAAGCAGTCTGCAGAATTGTTTAAAAGTCTGCAGGAGAAAAGCAAGGAGCTGCAGGAACTCTCGCATGTCTGTCTCACCATTACCTAAATTTCATAGAAACTACTCTGCTAAGTCCAGTTTTGTCAGGAGGGCCTCTGCACCTTCCATCTGCAAGTCCAGGAAGGGTGTCAGGAAACCTTCCTCTTCCAGGCCTGCGTCTTCTCAAGCTGTTGCAAGACTACCTTTTCGTGGCAGGCCTAACATTGTGTGACTGTCTGTCTAAACCCCCCCGCCCCATTCAATCTTCCTCTCTCTGCCCCGGCTCACTGTCTTTCCCTGTGGCAACAAATCACCTCAGATTACTGGGTTCTATCAATTGTGGAAAAAGGATATTTTGTGACTTGGAAGGAAAAACCTGCCACAAAAGGTATTTCCCTCCCTTCAAAAAAAAAAAAAACAGATCCACCTCATCCTCCAAGTGATCCAAGATCTGGTTCTACAGGGCACAATAAAAAGGGTCCCCCTAGGACAGGAAAGCCAAAGCTTCTATTCCAGGTTCTTCCTGGTCCCCAGAAAGGAAGTCCCATGGAGACCCATCCTGGACTGGTCTCTTCTAAACCCTCTTCTGCATATACCCACCTTTTGCATGCTGCCCCTTCAAGCTGTTCTTCCACTCTTGACACCCATTTCCTTCATGGACACTTTAGACCTGAAGGAGGCATATCTTCACATCGCTATCCACCCAACCTTTCACAGATTCCTATGTTTTGCTGTGCTACCTTCACACTATCAGTTTACTGCCTTGCCTTTGGTTTGTCTACAGCACCAAGCGTGTTTACAAAATGTCGCCCATGTCGTCTTTTGCAGAACAAAAGGCATTCAAAATATCCCATACGTGTACGACCTCCTGATACAGGCAGAGGAGCAAAGTATCCTGCTATAAGACACCTTCAGTTCACCATTTCTCTCCAAGGTAGCCTGGATTTCACAGTCAACCTACACAAATCCTCCCTTATTCCTTCCCAAGACCAGATTTTTCTGGATTGCAAAATAAGGACGGATTTGATGAAGGCCTTTCTTCCCCAAGAAAAGATCACTTCTCTGACCAGCTCCTTTCAAGATCTATTCCTAGTGAGCTGCATGTCAGCCTGGGAATTCCGTCGCCTCCTAGATCTTATAGCAGCCACTGTGCCCATGTTGCTGCTTGCCAGACTACACATGATGAAGTTTCAGTGGTCTTTGAAGAATGTCTGGTCATAGTATGCCCATCCACTAAACTTTCAGGTGCTATTCCTGCCCTGTCTAAAAGAAATCAGGTGGTGAATTCAGCAAGTTTATCTGAATCCAGGACCCCTATTGCAACCCCTCACTGCAGTTCAGCAGATGTACACAGATGCATCAGATCTGGGATGGGGGGGGGCCCACTATGAATGGACTCAAAGTGCAGAGCCAATGGGACCCCTATCTTTGGAAAAAAACTCATCAGGGAAATTACTGCACTTCTGGCTGTAAAGGCATTCCTTCCCCTCGTACATCCAGGTCCCCTCAAAATATTTACAGATAACACCACAGTAGTACGGTACATCAACAAACAGTGGGGGTCCAGATCTTTCTTACTCTGCAGACTGGCTATCCAAGCATGGGAGTTGGCTACTCACTCAAATGTAACACTACAGGCAGTTTACATTACATCACAGAATAAGCAGGAGGATGCCCTCGGCAGATTACTTTCTCAAAGTCACAAATGGATGTTGCACAGCGATGTTTTCCTGGACATAGTCCACCAGTGGGGTACACAACAGATCTATTTGCCTCCCCTCAGAACAAATGACTACAGCTATTCTGCTCAAGGTCCCCCTCCCAACAAGCTTGGAGAGTGGACGCCTTCACAATTCCCTAGAAGGGAATGCTTCTTTATGCATTTCCCCCTTCCCCCTTGTGCAGAAAATCCTGCTTGAAGATTCAGTAAGACAAGCCACAAATCTTGCTGGTGACTCCCTATTGGCAAATACAGTACTGCTTCCCCCTTCTTTTGTCACTAGCCAAGGACAATCGCCCCAAGTTACCTCACAGGGTGGACCTCATCACACAACGGAAGGGATCCCTTATCCATCCACACCTACAAACTATGACTTACCCTGTGGGTGATTAACTTTTGATCCCCTTTAGACACCTTTGTGTGGTCTGTCCTGCAGGAGGTTAGGAAACCCACTACCAGAAGATCCAATTTATCCAAATGGAAAAGGTTCTCCACTTAGTGTCTTCACAGGCAACTAGACCCCTTTCAGGCAGATGTGCCTCTAGTATGGTCTTATTTGTGAGAGCTCCAGTCTGAACTTACATACTCTTTGGTCAAAGTCCATTTGTCCGCTATCTCAGCCTGCTTACCTCTCAATCCACCTTTTATTATTCAGACTAGAGATGAAGCTGTTTCTCAGAGGTATCCTTCACATCAGACCACAGAGAGAACCCATTCCCCCTCCTTGGGATTTGAATTTTATTCTGGAGAAACTCACTACTGCTCCATTTGAACCAGCAGCATCAGCCACCTTAAATATGTGTACCTGGAAAAATGCTTTATCTAATTTTTCATAAGGGTAGTCTCCCTGCATACAAACCCCTCCCTCATGCCTAAAGTGTTCAATGAACTATCCTTGAACCAAATTATTCATTTGTCCACCTTCTTTCCTTCTCCACAGAATGACAGTGAGAGTGCTCCATTCCCTTGATGTTCACAGACTACTTTGATTCTGCCTAGATAAGACTAAGGCCAACTTGGATTCTACCTAGATAACACTAAGGATATCAGGAAGTTGAACCGTTTGTATCCTTTCACCGAGTGCTCTGGGGAAAGCTGTATCCAAGCAAACTATTTCTTCATGGATTTCCAAAGTTATATTTTTCTGCTACTCCTTCCATGGAAAACAGTTACCCTACACAGAGAGCCCACTCAACCAGAGCTGTAGCCTCATCAGGAGCATTCTTCAAAGGACTAGATACAGCCACCATTTTGGAAGTAAATACATGGTCTTCAGTCCACACTTTCACTAAACCATTGTAAATTGGACTGCATCTCTAGGGCTAGAGCAGTGTTTGCTAAAGCCATTCTCCATGGTTTCCTGGAGACTGTATCCTCTTCATCCTCCTATATCATAGATTGAGCTTTGATACTCTCACACATGTTAGAATGCTGCAACATGAGAATAGGAGGACGTAGACTAGTTGTGTAAAATCTTGCTATAACTGTAGATGTCCTCCTCTTTCATAACGGTACGTCATCCTCTTCCATGTTGCAGTATTCCTATCCCTCCCCCCCCCCCCCCATGCAGGTCCTTTTCCCTTTCCTAGATGGCATCCTTTCAGCTTAGACTGTTGCCCGACGTGGCATTCATTTCTGAGGTCTGCGCATGCGGACATCACAATTATGGCCCATGGTTTATGGTCCCTGCATGTGACGTCCCATTCACCTTACAGCAGCCAGGCTAAACTTATGTATACGAGCCGGACATTTGGGTTGCCAGAGGCGGAGGATCCCACGTTAGAATACTGCAACATGGAAGGGAAGCCCATCTATGATTATGGTAAGATTTTACACAGCTATTCTTTGTCATGTTTAACAAGTATTATAATTGCTTTGTAATGCCACATCTGTTATTTTCCAAGTTATTGGTTTTATTCCTGCTCATCTCCATCTCTCAAACCCTGCCTCTGCTTCATTTCCAACATACTCGAAATACTTCTAGTCAGTTCCCCTGCTGCCTTCCTTCTCAAGTAATTCTGGTCCAAAGACTGCGAAAGGTTTTACTGGCACAGTTTCTCTGCGGTCTTTATTACCAGAGGAACCAGAAGCAGAATCTCCTGTTCCACAGCTCACTTTTTTGTTGAACAAACTTTTGTATTTCCTCATTAGCATGTACTTCATCCAAAAATTAATTTGTCTCTCCAGGGAAGAATATTTTAATTATAGCCGAGTACAGCAGTTTGAATCTCACTCCTGCTTCTCAGCATTCCCTGAATAGTGGTATGCATTTACTCTTCTGCCTGGTGTACAATAAATAGTCATTCTCCAGAAGCACTGTACTGTCTCCCACATTTAGTACTTTGCCTTTCTGCCACAGTTTTGTCAGACATCAAGTCTTCTTGCTGGTGGGATTGCATCTTTACTATTAAAGGTCTAGGTTGCTTTCTCATAGCTAACTTGCAGCATACATAACATGTGCCCCTTCAATTAACTCATGCTGTGGAATGCCAGTCCAGTTGCTTATTTGTGATTTCATATAATTAATGCAGTCGGTTCCTTCCAGCTTCTCTGTTTTTCCCTACATGCCATGTCCTCTAATTCTATTATTTTTTGAAACCTCTTTTTGAGCAGTCTCATATTCAATATAAACTAAAACTTCACAGTAACGGAAATAACAGCACGGACTGGAAATAAATAAAATGTTTTATTACGATTCTGGTACCTCGGCCTTTGCCTTCACATGGAATAATTCACATTCTCAAACAGTCTTATATGAACCACCCAATATTTCATTAATTGAAATCAATTAATATTGCTCCAAAATTTTAAAGCCATATTTGTAAAATCTAAATCACATTTACAAAAAGCATTTATACCTTATACTATATTTTATTACGTATAAAATTACTTATACACTTAATTAGTATATATCAAAATAATTCTTCTAAAACATCCATTCATTCTTTTCATATTTCCAAATTCATACCATTAGGATAGAGAGTATTAAAGTTAATATATTTTGATTCCATATTTAATAACCTCCTTTGAAAATTGCTGTTTGCCCCCCCCCCCCCCATAGGGTTTGGCTGTAACACTAAAAATTAAATCTCTCGCCGAACCTCCATGCTCTTCATGGAAATAAATGACAACTTGAGAAATATTATTCCTAAGGAAGTGATTTTTTTTTCTTGTGGTAGGTTTCAAAATCTAAAGGAGTTAGTTAGAAATAGAGGCAGAAGGAAAAAGATGGCTAACATGGCTAACACATGCATGTGGTAGATGCAAAGTATGTAATAAAATTAGGAATCTAGATGGCACTAGGATCAATGGCATTTTGTATAATGCTATAGATCATTTTGATTGTAATTCCTTTAGGATAATCTATGCTATTGGGTGCAATTGTCCAGTACAAAAATGGTATTTGGGACAAACCAAGCGTAAGGTCAAATTAGGAATACTAGAGCATCTAGGAGACATTAGAAATTTAAGGCTCGATAGTCCAGTGGCTAGCCATTTCCATGAAGAGCATGGAGGTTCGGTGAGGGATTTAATTTTTGATTTCAATTAATGAAATGTTGGGTGGTTCATATAAGACTGTGTTTGAGAATGTGAATTATTCCATGTGAAGGCGAAGGCAGAGGTACCAGAATCGTAATAAAACATTTTATGTATTTCCAGTCCGTGCTGTTATGGCGGCTATTTTCAGCAGTCTCATATTCAACCAGCCTTTTCTTCATTTTGACGACCTGATTTTTGTAGTTTTGTAACCTCATCAGAATATCTTTTGAAAGCTTCTTCCATTTTTTCCAGCCTTTTTGTTTGAGTTGATATACTCCATCAGTGTTTTTTATTTTAACCAAGTCTGTGTGCAATTGTCTTGTACTTTCCTCTAGGTTACTGGAGGTCATGTCTGGAGCTTGTACTGCTTTTTGCTGAACAGCTGTAGTACTTTTCCCAGTTAGTTTTTTCTTCATTTGTAGCTGATTTTCCTTCAGGGCCTCTATTTTTTTCCTGGCATCCAGACAGTGCACTTGCTAGCCAGTTACTGGACTGTAGCCCAAAAAACAAGTCCACTGCCCCCCCCCCCCCTCGTGAGTTCCTGTTTTGTGACTGTGAGAGCTATAATTAAGCTGTTGCTCAATGTGCAGCCATCTTAGAAGTCCACAGGGGACTCCTCTTTGGGTCCTTAATTTTATGAAAGAAGCTAACACTTGCTGCAGTTAAACCAGCTCATCTAGCCGACTTTGAGATTTTTAACATGGAAACATGAAAGCAGCTTTGCTGATCGCTCTGACTTCTGCGAGTTGCATGGGCATATGATGGGTCAACCTTATCTTGTTTTTCACAAAGATGAGGTTTCTTTGAGAACTAACCCTCCTGTTATTCTTAAAGTGGTATCCAAGTCTACTTTAAGCCAAACTGTCATCTCATTTTCTTTCCAGAACCTGAAAATGACGGGTAAAACATACTTCATACATTGGATGTCCACAGACAGCACTGGTATATTGTGAAAAGATCTTTCAGAATTTGCTATCATTTTGTTCATTTCTCGTTAAGGTAAGAAGGGAGAACCTTTGTGTAGAAGCAGAGTATTTCTAAATGGTTGTGTATTCTAGACAGGGTCAAGGCACATGCTACCATGGCCTTGGATTTTTCTTTGGCTTTTTAGAAAGGTGGGACTCTAGCAGTATTCTAGAAGCAGTAATTTGGTTCTCTTTGCATACTTTTACAAAGCACACTATAAACTAGATTCCTTTTCCAAGTCTAGAACAGGCTTTGCTAGGACTATTCTCCAGGAGCTCCTGGACCCTCCCCTTCCACCTGTCAGTATTAAATGATGGTAATCTACCCATGCAGCTTAGGCTACTGCAACAGCGATCAATATGAAAAACATGGTAAGCTGTAATCTTAGCATAGCAGTAGCCTCTCAAGTGATCACTGCTGCAGTAGCCGCTCCCTAATTCCTTCTTGATTTTTGGAAAGTTTTATGTGACTGGATGTGGACATAATGATTTTTCTTTTCCTAGCAATGCCCTTTCAGAGCTTAGCTTCCCTCTCTGTTGGCATGAAAGCCCCGATAGGCTTGGCGCCCAGATGCGTCTTTTAGTCAGATCAGCTTGTGCTGTCTGACAGTTTTGGATGTGTGAAAAGGGCTATGAAGCTTTGAAAGCTGGCTGTTGTATCCTATGTAGGTTATAACCTATATAGCTTAGGCTACTTTAGAAGTGATCATTTGAACATCTGTTGTGGCAAGATTAGATACGCAGCTGTAACCTTCAGCTGTGAATGTTCCACATTTTATAGTTCTGTATGCTTGTTCTATTTTTTTTCTTTGCTTACAGGTGCTTCCTCTGAATAGTATAAGGAACTATGGATTATAGAACATGGTACTGCCCTTTACCTGTAATGCAGTGACAGTCTGCCATAGGCACTGATATTGTACAAACCATGCATGGCAGCTTGAGATCTGAAAATGTGAAATACCAAGTAGGAAGAGACCTGAAGTGAGTACCCAGGCTTCTACCCATTGCAGAGATTCTTCTCTGGCAAATTAAAGGTTCAGCTGGTTAGATTTATTACTTGTATATGCTGCAAATCTTAGTTTTCTTTAACTTTGTTCTTCATGGCACATTTGCCTACATTCACTGTATTCAGACAAGCCACTGAAGGAGTGAACAATGTGAACCCTTCAGGTTATGCTGTTTAGTGTAAGTATTAATTATGCTGGTTACACAGATGCAGTGTTGGTGTCTATCTTTAGGAGACATTTGCAAGACAAGTTAAATTGTGTTTTATTCCTAGGAGGCATTAGGAGATGTGGTGTACTGCGGTCTTCCAGAAGTTGGCACAAAGTTAAATAAAATGGGTAAGTAAAATTCTGTAATTCATAGTTTTGGGATGAAAGAAGACTCCACGATTTTCTTAACCATTCTTTTATGTATGTTTTGGAATAACCTACATTTTGTTCTATTTATCATTCCTGCTGTAGAATAGATGAATTAAGACCATTTGAAATCAATTATATATTTTTTCCTAAATATTTTAAGCACACTGTTAATCGTGATTTTTTTTGCTTAAGACTGATGGGATATCTCCATGATTAGTCAAACAAATGCTTGCCAAGAAATCTTTAAAGTGAGCAGCAATTCAGATGCATACTGGTTAAATGAAGTCTGAAATTAGGTGCAGGTGAGAATTGAGAAGGGCATAAAGCAGTTAAATACAAGGAAAAGGCATAAGGATCAAAAAACTGTACACTACAGGTAGGTGTAGCAATTGGCAAAGTCAGTGTCCCAATTGAAGAAAGGTTGTGTGACTGGAGTTAAAAATTTGTACATGCAAGGGGAAAGTGCAACAAAGGGAAGGAAGTCTGAGCTGTAATTGAGTAGAATCCTGCAGGTCTCAGGTTGATAGCAGCACTTGCTCATGAGATGTTGTAGTGACTGAAGAGCCAATATCCCCCAATGCTGAAAAACATTGTGCAACCTGTAGACTTGTAATGACTGCACTGATTTTTGAGGGCATATAATTAGCATAGACAGTATCAAGCATGTCTGAATATTGCTACAATCAGACGTATAGGCCATGCTTAGTGATGCATTGTGTATTATTGGGATATTATCATGGCTCACGTGTTCCATAGCCCGGCAGTAGGTGTGATGACATGTTCAGCATTCACTCTTTCTTTTCATGGTCACCCAGTGTATCTGTCACTGCTGCACTTGACCATTGTGTGGTGCTGTATGCTCATTTTCAGCAAATACAATGACCAAGATGTGCATTGACAAAGTCTCTCTCTCTCACCGTTGTGTTGGAAATACTAAAATGAGGCTGAGTGATATGCTGAGAGTTGTGCAGAGTAAAACAGTGAACAAACAAAGGGGTGTTAAATGCTTTTGCTTAGTATTTATGAGGGACAGGGGGAGACTAAGTCATTTCTAGAAAAACCCATGATAAAAATTGTATCCAAGGCCTTTCACAGACAGACTTCTGAAAATACTTTTGATATCTAAGAAAATATGGGGCAGTATGTGTTCATTCTAGAGTTCTATAAAATTGGAGAGAATTCCAGTTGATTTACACCTTTGAATTCTAGAAAGTTGGTAACATAAGTAGGAGAGCGGTGTCATTTCCATTTACAAAGCTGAGAGAACTAATTTGACCTCTTATGAAGTAGTCCTGAAGTCCCTGCCTATTTTGCTTGTGCCATCCCACATTCCTGGAGAATTTAATGTCCACTGATTTCCTGAATCACAGTGCCAGTTAGTTGCTAGAACTCTGTCTACAAGCTGGTCAGTTAATCTTTCACATTTTGGAGATTGGACATTATAAACAGAGGCTACAGATTCCATTTTCACACCCTTCCAAAAATGAGGCATGCCAAACCTGCCACACAAAGGGCAGAGGCACAAAGACAAATTTCAGATCTCATGGACATGAAAGCTATTCAAAAGGTACCTACTCACGAACAAGGTCAAGGATGTTCTTCATCTCACATTGCTGCAGTCCTTACACTTGGGTAGTCCGCTGTCCTCGGTCGGCCCGAATATCAAAGTATAAGGCTGACGTCGGTCAAGGCGCATTTGACTGACATCAGGACGTCAGGGTGCAAATGCGCATGACCGACGTCATATCCTCAGTCTTTTTTTGCCGCATGGTCCGATGCAGAAGCAGCGTTGCAAGTGCCGGTTGGCGTTCTGAAATTGTTTGATTTCGGAGTTTCAGACCGAGTCAAAGTTGGCTAAGTACCCCGTTGGGGAATATTTTAGTTTTTTCTTGCCTCAGTGGTTTACCGGATGTCAGAAAAAGTGAATAATTGTATTTCTTGTGGGAAACAGATACCGCATAGAGACTACCATACTTTGTGTATTCCTTGTTTAGGGCCTGAGCACGACGTTGTTGGGTGTCGCTCTTGTGCTAGATTCAATAAGTGCACACTAAAGAGAAGATTAGATTGTGCCAGGTTAGTCTTCGGGAAGCGGTGCAATTATAAAATGCCGTCGGATGCTCCGACGCCCGCTTCTTCGAAGAAGCGCAAGGACAAAGCTGTTAAGCCTAGGCTAGAAGAACCGTCCGTCCCGGACGCCGGTTCTTTAGAGGTGTCGGTGGAGCCGGTGGTTCCACCGGAGGTTTCTTTGGGATCCCAGGGAGAGACTTTGTTATTGCAGGATGTGGCCTCTCAGGAGGCAGGTCAGGCTGATGGGGCTTCTCAGGTTACTATTCTCCCCTCCCTGCCTAGGGTGGTTAGGCCCTCTCCTTCTGTTTCCAAGGCTTCTCCCAGAGGCAGGCCAGGTTTAGCTTCAGTTGGTGTCACCCCTAGTTCTTCAGGAACTGTGCCCAAGAAGCATATGCTTAAAATGGCAGAAGATTTGATTACTTTGATTAGGGGTTCTTTGCCCCCTCCTGATAAGAGACCTAGGGTGGAGCCTGAGCTAGGGAGTTTTGAGCAGGCTTCGGATGTTTCAGAGTCTTCGGCTGAAGACTTGCAGGAGTACTCTCCTTATTCTGATTCTGATGTGGATGATTCTACTCCTTCTGCTTCTCCTCCTGAGGATTTTTCTTTTTCAGAAACTCTTCATTCCATGAGGGAGCATTTTAAGTGGGAAGGTCAGGACTTCTCTGATTCCAGGAAAAGGCTTAGGAAATTTTTGTTTTTACCCCAGCATAGGCCTTTGGCTATACCTCCTGTTTTGGATGTAGTGGAAGATGTTTTTACAGAGGCTTCTCTTAATCCTGATTCTTTGCCTCCTGCTCCTGTTAAACCGGATAGGTATTACAGGGTGCCTGAAGCTCATAAGTATCTTTTTAAGAGCCCTAGGGCAGACCCAGAAACTGTTAGCCAGGGGCCTAAAGGTGTTAAGGCTTCTGTTGTCAAGAATCCGGTTCCTGCAGATGAAGAGGCCAGGGCCTTGGATAGATGGGGAAAGAAAGTTTATACTTCTTCCACTCTAGCTATGAGGGCTTTGAATTGCCAGTTTCACATGTTGAAATACCAAAACTATCTCCTTTCACAATTGAAGTCTAAGGTTGATGCTCTGGCGGAAGGTATTGATTGTAAAGAGTTGCAAGATTTAGTACATGTTTCTGAACAGGTGGGGAAGCATTCTTTGCAATGTGGTTTTGATGCTGTACAGGCCTCGTCTAGGGTGGCTGCCACTGGGTCAGTTCTTCGCAGGCACGCCTGGCTGAGGGATCAAAATTTATCTGACCATGTTAAAACAAGGATTTTAGATGCTCCTTTACAATCTGATGTATTGTTTGGTTCTCCTGTTGAGGCAGTTTTAAAGAAAATAGAAGACAAGGCTAAGTCTATGCAGACTGTTAAAGATTTTTTGCAGGTTCAACCTCCAAAGTTTAGTAGAAATTGGCCTACTAAGGGGTGGACGTATCCTTCTTATGATTCCCAGTCTAGGGGTAGATCTAGACGTGGTAGGGGCAGAGCTCAGGGCTCTTTCAGGCCTAGAACAGGGAGTTCTCCTGCACAGTCTTCAGGTGAGGGCAGGGGTCAGTCCTTTCGTAAACAGACCCAATGACCTACCTTTTCAGCTGCCAGAGCCTTCTCATCTGGCAGCACCTTTGGGAGGAAGGTTGGCACTTTTCAAAGAAAATTGGAGTTTAATTACCCAAGACAGATGGGTATTGGATATCATACACCACGGTTACAGGTTTTATTTCCATACCTTGCCTCCTTTCAAAGGCATGCCAGACGTTCCTCCTCAACAAAGAATAGAGGCTCACAAGCAAATTTCTCTGTTACTCCAAATAGGGGCCATACAGCCGGTCCCTATGCCAGAAGTGGGCCTAGGATTTTATTCTCGCCTGTTCCTAGTACCAAAGAAGGGGAACACGTGGAGACCAATTTTGGATTTATCTATCCTCAACACTTATCTGGACATTCCCAAGTTCAAAATGTTGACGTTACAGCAGCTTTTACCTCTGCTGGGCAAAGATCATTGGATGGTAACTTTGGATCTCAAGGAGGCTTACCTTCATGTTCCTATCAGACTAAGTTGCAGGAAGTATCTGCGTTTTCGAGCTGGGACTTCTCACTATCAGTTCTCTGCATTGCCCTTTGGCTTATCTACTGCGCCCAGAGTGTTCACGAAAGTTCTGGCTCCAGTGATAGCTTTCTTCAGGCTAAAAGGAATACAGATCTATCCTTATTTGGACGATTGCCTGATTCTGGCTCAAGGAAGGCACGAGCTTCTTCATCATTTGGAATATGTGATAGCAGTGCTAAGATGCCTGGGGTATTCTGTGAACGAAATAAAGTCCAGTCTAGTACCCTCTCAGGACATGTGCTTTCTGGGTGTAAGACTGAATACAGCATCCCAGATGGCCTTTTTGACCCTGGACAAACAAGAGAATCTTTCCCTTTACTTCCATCAACTATCTCATCAGTCCGGGCTGACTGCAAGGACAGTCCTTCAAGCCTTAGGGTTCATGGCATCTTGTATTCTGGTGCTTCCCAATGCCAAACTGCATATGAGGAAGCTACAATGGTATCTCAAAAATGTATGGACACAGCACTGCCAGGATCTGGACACTGTCATTCAAATAATACCTTGCATTCAAAAGGCATTTTTGTGGTGGGCTCAGGAATGTCACCTAAACAAGGGACTCTCTGTGACCCGGCCAGAGGCGAGTCAGATTTTAACGACAGATGCCTCAGACAAAGCTTGGGGAGCTCATCTAAATGGAAAGTGGATACAAGACAAGTGGCCTGTCAGACTACAACATCTACATATCAACTTGAAGGAGATGTTAGCAGTCCAGTTTGCATTAATAGCTTTCAAGGATTTACTTCTTCCAGGGCAGGTGTTGATTCTAACAGACAACACAACTGTCATGTGGTACATCAACAAGCAAGGGGGAACACTTTCTTATCCTCTATGCAGGCAAGCAATGATTTTGTGGGAGACTGCTCTCGGTTTACAGCTCAATCTTCAGGCAAGGTTTCTGCCGGGAGCACAGAACTCCTTAGCAGATGTGTTGAGCAGACGAATTATGGATCCCCACGAGTGGAAATTGGATCCTCATGTATTTCAGAAATTGACAGTGTCATGGGGAACTCCAGACATAGATCTGTTCGCTTCTCCACTAAACCACCAGCTGCCAAAGTTTTGCACAAAAAGGTTTCATCCCACAGCTTGGAAAGTGGATGCTCTTTCCTTCAATTGGAGCAATCTTCATGTGTATGCCTTTCCGCATCTGCCTCTCCTCCCAAAGGTACTACTAAAGGCCAGACAAGACAAGCAAGGATGATTTTGATAGCTCCAGATTGGCCTCGACAGCATTGGTACCCATTACTGAGGGGCCTGGTACGGAAGCCTCCATGGCCTTTGCCTTCGATTCCACACCTGTTGTCTCAGGAGGACAGTCATTTGCTCAATGTCAAGCTTCACTCTCTGCACCTAACAGCCTGGCATATTCTGTTTTGAACCATAGTGGGCCTCCACTTCCACAGCAAGTTTTGAATGTTATTTTGGAAGCTAGAAGGCCTAGTACAAGGAAAGTGTACGCAGATAAATGGAAGAGATTTTTATTTTGGAGTGCAGCAAAGGATTTTGATGTTTCTGAGCCCAATTTAAGTGTGGCTCTTCAATATCTTACTGAGTTACTGGACAAAGGTTTGTCCTTCTCTTCTATTAAGGTTCATGCTGCAGCAATTTCGGCTCACTATGATTGTGACCCACCATTGTTTTCTCATCCTTTGTTCAAGCAATTTCTTAGAGGGGCAAAGAATATAAGACCCCCCACGAAGAGCTCCTACTCCTGCTTGGGATCTCAATTTTGTGTTGGAGAAACTCACTCTACAACCTTTTGAGCCTGCAGCTACTGCTGAATTAAAGTTTTTATCATGGAAGACTGCTTTTTTGTTGGCTATTACCTCTGCAAGAAGGGTTTCTGAGTTGCAGGCCCTTATGGCGGTTGAGCCTTTCTTAATTTTCCATAAGGATAGGGTATCTTTACGTACTAATCCTTCCTTTATGCCTAAAGTGGTTTCTAGTGTGGCTTTAAACCAAACTATTCATTTGCCTACTTTTTATGCAAATCCTCAAAATAAAGGGGAAAAGATTTTGCACACTTTAGATGTACACAGGCAGTTGCGATATTATTTGGACAGAACTAAAGGGTTCAGGCAGTCTCAGCAGTTATTTGTTTCTTTTGCTTTGAGTTCTCAGGGCAAGCCTGTGTCAAAACAAACTATTTCTAAGTGGATTGGGTTTTGCATTGCTTTCTGTTATTCCCATCATGGCAAGGAGATTCCAGCTGGGATTAGGCCTCATTCCACTAGGGCTACTGCCACTTGACAGCTTTTTGAGGGGTGGCAACTAAGGATATTTTGGAGGCAGCTACTTGGAGTTCAGTGCATACTTTTCTAGGCATTATCACCTACCACTTTACTCTAAATCCAGGGCTGGTTTTGCCACTGCTGTTTTGCAGGGCATTTTGGCAGCTCCTGCTTCCTTATAGTTTGGCCATCCTCCTTACCTCTGCTTTGGGATTCTACCCAAGTGTAAGGACTGCAGCAATGTGAGATGAAGAACATAGTACAGTTTTGTACCTACCATAAATGTAGATGTTCGAAGATCCACATTGCTGCAGTCCAATTTCCTCCCTCCTTCCCTCTGTAGTTAGAGGCGGTTGTGTGGGTTGGGTTGTCAATATGAGGTATATTGTATATATTGTACATATTTTTAGTGCTAGGATGGTTGGTTGTTTGTTTGCTGTCTTTTGGTTTTGACCTTTATTTTTAGGGTCTTCTGACATCTGGGGCAAGAAAAGACTGAGGATATGACGTCGGTCATGCGCATTTGTACCCTGACGTCCTGATGTCAGTCAAATGCGCCTTGACCGACGTCAGCCTTATACTTTGATATTCGGGCCGACCGAGGACAGCGGACTACCCAAGTGTAAGGACTGCAGCAATGTGGATCTTCGAACATCTACATTTATGGTAGGTACAAAACTGTACTTTTTTATTCCAGACTATTCCTGGTATCAAGGAAGGGAAAAGACTGGAGACCTATTTTGGACCTGTCCATCCTAAGCACATTCTTACTCGTACCAAAATTCAAGATGCTCACTTTACAGCAGCTTCGTCCCATGCTGGGCAAGGAGTCCTGGCTGGTAACATTGGACCTCAAGGAGGCATACCTGCATGTCCCAATCAGACAAAATTGCAGAAGATACCTCCGATTTCTTGCAGGTTCAACCCATTATCAATTCTCTGCATTGCCCTTTGGCTTATCTACTGCGCCCAGAGTATTCACGAAATGCCTGGCATCAGTAATTGCCTACTGCAGACTTCAAGGGATACAAATATACCCCTATTTGGACGACTGCCTGATCCAAGCGGACAGCATGCACATACTTCTGAAACATCTGGCTTGTGTAATGTTGTTGAATTCTCTGGGATACACAGTCAACAAAAAGAAATAAAGGCCAATTCCCTCTCAGAAAATAATATTCCTGGGTGCCAACTTGGACACACACACCCAGATGGCCTGCCTCACGCCAGAGAAGCAGGGGCAACTAACTCAATACTTCAGAACACTAGCAAGTTTCACCAGGCTGACTGCAAGGAAAATCCTGCAGGCTCTGGGATTCATGGCATCTTGCATCCTACTAATACCATGTGCAAAGCTGCATATATGAGGAAGCTTCAATGGTACCTGAAAAACCTTTGGTCTCAACACAGCCACAGTTTGGAAACAATAATACCACTAATTCCATGTCTTCAAAAGGAATTTCTGTGGTGGGCTCAGGCATGCCAAACAAACACAGGTCTCCCATTCTGCAAGCCTCAAGCAAATCAAGTCATCGCAACAGACGCCTCTGACTACGCCTGGGGGCGCACATGACAGATTCAGGGCAAATGGTCCCAAAAAGAAAAGCACCTTCACATCAATCAAAAGGAAATGCTAGCAGTAATAAATGCTATTATAGCTTTCAAAGACCTTCTGCATCCAGGTCAACTATTGATAAGGACAGACAACACCACAGTAATGTGGTACATAAACAGGGAGGAACCCATTCATACTCCTTATGCAGGCTGGCCATGTCACTTTGGAACATGGCTCTGGACTTACAAATCGAACTTCAAGCACAGTACTTGCCAGGCAAGGAAAACACACTGGCAGACAACCTAAGCAGAAATGTGACAGATCACACGAATGGCAGTTGCATCCTCAAGTTTTTACAGAGGTATTTCAAGCATGGGGAAGGCCAGACATAGATCTCTTTGCCTCCCACAAAAATCACCAATTGACAAAATTCTGCTCCAGGACTATTCATCTAAAGGCCTGGAGAGTGGACGCTCTCTCTTTCAGTTGGACAACAATGACAGTTTATGCCTTCCCACCTCTTCCTCTGCTGCCCAAAGTTCTATTAAAAACCAGTGCAGACAGACCAAAGATGATTCTCATTGCTCCAGACTGGCCAAGACAACACTGGTACCCACTCCTGAGGAGCCTGACGCATTCCCCACCATGGACCCTACCTCTAATGCCTCTTCCTCTGACTCAGCACAGCTTCAGAACTCTTCACAGTCAGCTGAAAACACTCAATCTGGCTGCATGGAAGATTCCTTAACATCACAACAGACCCTACTCTCCAAGGAGGTGCAGGATGTCATTTTGGAGGCCAGAAGGCCGTCTACTAGAAAAGCTTACTCCGCAAAATGGAAACTGTTTTGTGCCTGGAATGAGAAAAAGGGCCAGAATCCTGGAAAACTGAATTTACCTTGTATTACAGTATCTAGCTGAGCTGCTAAGCAATGGACTTTCATTCTCCTCCATCAAAATCCGTGCCTCAGCCATTTCTGCAGAACACAACACGGATCCACCTTTATTCTCTCACCCCCTCTTAAGACAGTTCCTCAGAGGGGCTAAGAATATAAACCCCCCCCCCCCCCCCAGGAAACAACCAATACCTGCTTGGGACCTCAATTTCATTCTAGAAAAGCTGACCTTGCCTCCTTTTGAGCCAGCTGCCTCAACAGATTTGCAATATTTGTCCTGGAAAACAGCTTTCCTTCTGGCTATTACCTCAGCTCGTAGGGTATCGGAACTCCAAGCCCTCATGGCTGTGCAGCCTTTTATCATCTTCCATCAGGACAGTTTCCTTACGAACCAACCCGTCCTTTATGCCAAAAGTGGTATCCAGGGTAGCTTTGAATCGGGCTATACACTTACCTACCTTTTATCCTAATCCTCAAAACAAAGGGAAGAGATTATTACATTCCTTGGACATCCACAGACAACTGCTTTATTATTTGGACAGAACAAAGCCTTTCAGAAAATCAGAACAGCTCTTTGTGTCCTATGCTATAGGAGCTCAAGGGAAACCAATCTCCAAACAGACAATCTCAAAATGGATAGCCCACTGCATACGCTTTTGTTATTCTTTTCATGGCAAAACTGTACCTGCAGGCATCAGATCACACTCCACAAGGGCAACAGCTACCTCTGCAGCTTTCCTCAGAGGAGTTCCTACCAAATATATTTTGGAAGCAGCTACTTGGAGTTCTGTGCATACCTTCTCCAAGCACTACCACCTACCGTTATACTCCAAAACTAGAGCAGGCTTTGCCACTGCAGTCTTGCAGGGCATCCTGGCTCCTCCTAGTTCAACCTAGTGCCTACCACCCCTTTCTTAGCTTTGGGATTCTACCCATCTGTTATGACTGCAGCTGTATGCACGATGAACATAGTACAGTTTTGTACCTACCATAAATGTAGATGTTCGAGTGCTAATACAGCTGTAGTCCAGGTTTCCCTCCCTCCTTCCCCTCTTGGGACAGGCCTATTGGCTAACACCTCCTCATACAACCTGATTGGGGTATTCATTTATGGCGTATTTGCTTGCAACTACTGTATTTTGATTATATGGCATGGTTTTATTACACAAATTTATGTATTGCCTTCCTTCTGGGGGCACCTGACATCTGGGGCAAGAAAAACTGAAGAAAATGGCGTTGGCTGGTTCTTTTATACCCCTGTCGCACTGACGTCAGGGAAGAAGCGCCGACAACCGACGCCGGACCTAGACTTTGGAATTCGGCCGACCGAGGACCCGCCTGACGGCAGGAGAACCCATCTGTTATGACTGCAGCTGTATTAGCACTCTAGCATCTACATTTATGGTAGGTACAAAACTGTACTTTTCTGAGGCTACATTCCCAACTAGAAGAGAAACCACCTGGTCAGCAGGCCTATGCCCAAAGTGGAAATGGTTCTCTGTTTTAGATGGAGTGGCACCTTGCACAACCCTGGGCACCTAGCTTGTGGGTGATCTTAATTTATCTTAAGTGCGTGTTTTAGATCTCAGTTGTTCCACAGCCTTCTGATTATGACCTTGTGACTGGCAAGATTATGGACCAGCACTGTCTAGACAAGCGGGTCTTTGTCTCCCCCATTGGTGTTCCCATGAAGAGGTAGGACTTGTCATGGTTGACAGTTTTTCCCATCTGTCCTTTGAACCTGCTGGCTTGATCTTATTGAAGCTTGATTGTGAGGAAAATGCATTTAGTTATAGTAATTTTAGGTGTGATTTCTGAACTTCAAAGTCCTTATGTAGAAAGAAAGACCCATACATTTTTTCATAAGTTTAGGGTAGTCTCTACATGAAACCCACATTTTTTTAAAAGCGGTGTTAGAGTTGTTGACCCCTTTCATGGATCTCATGGCTTTATTTACATGGCAGAAATCAAGGAAGATAGAGCCTTTCACCCCTGGATGTGCAACAACTACTCCAGGAGATTTCCCTTGAAGCATCATTGTAGGAAAACAGCTGCTCACCTTGCAAAGACAAAAATTGTATGTATAAATGTTTTGCTCTTACTGTTTGTGGTACAGGGACCCTAAAGGTTGTGTGTGCGAGTGTGGGGTTTGTGTGCACTGAGATGGAGTTTTGAAGTTAGTACATTACTTGCAGTTCTGATCTTTGTAGTTTTAGTAAGCAACCTTGTGATTACCAGGTATTTTTCAACTGGATTGCCAGCTGCATTGCATTTTGCCATTAGGCAGCAAACAACTTCTTGACAAATGCTGCTATTATAATTGTCTTTTGGGTGGTTGGGGGGGGGGGTGGTTGGCCACCTCCACTGTAAGCTTTCAAGACTGTCTTCATTGCAGGCATATCTGACAAGCCACTTTATTTTTTATTGCACTCTTGAATTCTGGCTGTATTTGTAGACTCAGGACTCCTCTATCTGATTTCAGTATTGTGCAGTCCTTTGGGTCATTCTACTGTGGTGGTTACTACTGTAGATTCTGGGCAACCAAAGCCTTAAGGAGAGCCTTAGTGATAAACATAAGTGTTTTTACTATACAGGCTGATTGTGAGATGGTCTCCTCGATGGGGCAAGAATATCCTTCTGCCACCTTCCAGTGGTTGTCTCAGCAGCTTTGCCAGGCAAATATGTACAATTGTATGTCACTTGGTTAAAAACGTATCAAGTCTTCATTGCAAGTTCTTGATTTCCTGAAAGGTGCTAACTAGTATTGGCATTGGGGAGCAAACAGAGTTTGAGGGATGGATGTGCAGGCATGCAGTTGTAGCCATTCTTTTATATTATTGCATGCATTAGTACTTGAATGAGGGCATCCCTGAGTATGGGAGCTTCAGGAGGAAGAGTACAACCGTGATTGGTGGAGCAGATAACCCCAACCAAGGACAAGTTGAGGCGAAAACTATAGTAGGGACAGAATTTTAAATGGATCTCCATGGAGGCTGTGGATCCCAAGAAGAAGCTTTTGGACCTGCTGAGCATAGAAAGACTGAAACCCTTGGTAAGTACTCTTGTGTTCCATGATTTTTGAGGACACTGTTACGTGTATCTGAAACTGGACTCCCAACACATGCTTTGAAAAAATAATTCTATAATCTTCAGGATTTTGTAAATAACCTGTATTAGAACAATGTGGGACCTTGCAGTTGATGTTGCTAGGGTTGTAAGATGGTTGTTGGGCTGAATATGTTCCACAAAAATCGATCAAAGTCCTAGATCATTTTGGGAGGAAAGTCTATACCTCTTTAAACTTGGCTTTCAGGGCTGTTAATTTACAGGTGCACCTTAACAAGTATTAGGGCAGGATCCTCTGGTCAGGATGTATGACAGCAGTCTGTAGTTGAAGAGCCCTGAAGGGAAAAGCTATGCGGATTGATCAGGTGTAATGTTCGTGTTCACTTGGATAGCACATTGAACCAAGTAAGCCTTTTCAGCCTTTGAGCACTGTTTAAGTGACTTGCTTAGTCTCGCAACAAGCAGGTTGAAGCTGAGGGAGTTGACCAGACTGCTAAACAGCTTATAGCCTTAATCATCAAATCTGAGCTGTCTAGTGGTTAGCTTAGACAGCAAAGATTTAGATTAGCATACACAAGCTTTGAAGTGGGTGAGAATGCCTTAAGGTGGTATGATGTGGTGATGCTTGTCGGAGTACAGGTAACTGGTACTGTAATCAGAAGGCATGCTTGGATAAGGTTATAGCCCATACCAAAAGAGGTGAAGGCAGCTGTTGGAAAATTGGGACAAAATATTCTCATTGTGAGAGAGATCCTAGAGATTTTCAAAAAAAAATGGAGGAAGAGGGCAGTACTGTGAAATCAGCATAGAGTTGAAGCTGCTGTGATCACACCAGGAAAAACGATAATGCCATTTTAGTAACCAACACAAAGAAGTGTTGTCTCAATGACATCCTCTCTGTAACTTCATGTTGGTGGGGGGGTTGCACTTGCCTTTTAAATATACTGATTCTGTGATCACTCAACCTTGCGGATAAAAGAAAGACTTCTTACTCCTATGTTCTTCAGCAAATTTAAGCTAGTGTGTCTTAATAATCAGAGATTTGACTTAAGAAATTTGAATCCAGGTTCAAGCAAACCAGCATCCATTTGAACCATGCACCATACTTTGTCTGCCTATTCTGGGGTATAATAGGAAATGTTATTTGCATTTTTTCACTGTTTCAGCAATACTGACTCTTGGGACTTCTACCAAAGAAGGTCTAATGTCTGACCGTACATCTAGGGCCGTTTATCTTTCTCCTCTTGACTTGGCAGATGCCTTCCTACCTGGATGTCAGTATGTCTATGGTGTAAGAGGGATATCTCTGCAGTATCACTTCATTTTTTTTTTCTTGCTACATTTTGTGAAAAGAACATTCATAGATGTCCTTCAAGGATGCATCTGCAGTCATCACATATGGGTTGTCCTGCCTCAGGCAGCCCTTCGGTTGGCCGGATGCCAAAGTCTGGGTCCGGCGTCGGCTGATGTCGCCCTTTCCCCGTCACAACGCCTGGGGTATAAAAGCGTCAGCCGACGCCATCTTCCTCAGTCTTTCTTGCCGCGTGGTGCCCGAAGCAGAAGCAGTTCGCAAGTGCCGGTCGGCCAGCTCCTGTAATTTCGCTATCCGAAGACTTCAAAAGCTAAGTACCCCATTGGGGACTCTTTCTTGCCTCAGCCGATGTCAGAAAAAGTTAATAATTGTTTAACTTGTGGGAAACAAATACCTCATAAGGATTTCCACTCTTATTGTCTCCCTTGCTTAGGCCCAGACCACGACGTCTCGGCCTGCTCTGCCTGCGCTTCCTTCAACCGACGCACTCTTAGACGTCGGTCGGAGTTCGCAGAAGAGTTTTTTGGGGATAGTTTTGCTGTCGGAAACCCCGACATCACATTTAATTAAGAAACGGAAAGACAAGGACCGACACACGCGGACCGCGGTTTCGGCTGAAACCGCGGCTAGGCCTACCGCGAGTGTCTCGGTCTCGGCTGATACAGAGTCCTTGGAAATTCCGAACCCTGAAATGATACAACCGACAGCCTCGGTCCCGGAGGCTCCTACCGAGTCGGTTACAGAATTGCCTTCCGAAACTGGTGTATTGGAATCTACCGACACCATACCTTTAGATAAAGCTACACCAGCACATGGTGCAGCCAGGCCTCCTGCATCCATGTCTATTAAGGCCTTCACCAGGGCTAAAGCTGCAAAGCACACTAAAGCCATGCCTCCCAGAGTTATTCCTCAGGGACCTTCTAGTTCACAGATTTTAACTTTAGCAGAGGACCTGATCTCCTTAATTAGGGGCTCTCAACCTCATCCGGACAGGGGCTCCCAACCCCCTCTAGACAAAAGGCCCAGGATGGATCCCCCCTGATCCCCTTTCTTCAGAGGAAGCCTCTGTTGGCTCGGATCACTCAGACTACCAGGAGGAGGCTTATTCGGCCTACGAGGATTCTGATGCAGAGGAATCTATTCCCTCAGCCTCCCCTCCTGAAGAGCTTTCCTTTGGGGAGACCCTTCACACTGAGAGAGCATTTCAAATGGCAGGGCCAGGAATATTCTGATTCCAGGAAAAAAAAACTTTTCTGCATTTACCTCAGCATAGACCTTTGGCTATTCCTCCAGTTTTAAATGTGATTGATGTATATTCTGACTCTAGTATGACCCCTGACACTCTGCCTCCGGCCCCTGTTAAGCCTGATAGGTATTACAGGGTCCCGGACACACAATTTTCTTAAGGCCCACTCTGCTGACCCTGAAACTATTTCACAGGGCCCTAAAGGGGTTGCAGCTGTTACTACTAAGAACCCACTCCCCTCTGCAAAGGAGTCCAGGGCATTAGAGAGATGGGGTAAAAAAGTGTATACTTCTGCCTCTCTTGCTATGAGGGCATTAAATTGTCAATTTCACATGATACAGTATCAAGAGTATTTGTTAGAAGAAATGCATAAGAAATTGTCTTCTTCTGAATCCCTGGACCGTAAATCCCTTCAGGATCTGGTACATAATTCCCAGCAGGTTAGCAACCATTTCTTGCAGTGTGGTTATGATGCATTGGAAGCTTCATGTAGGTCAGCAATGACAGGTGTCATACGCAGGCATGCTTGGCTAAAAGAACAACCTCTGCCAGAACATGTTAAAGCTAAGCTTTTGGATACTCCACTGGAAAAGCAAAAGTTATTTGGTTCCACTGCTCAAGACGTCCTACAGAAATTTGAGGAAAAGGCAAAATCTGTACAAACGGTTAAGGATTTTCTTCAAGTCCAACCGCCTAGATTCAGCAGAAACTGGCCTTCCAAGAATTGGTCCTTTCCGGACACAGAAAGATTTCAAAGGGGCAGAAACAGGCGTGCCAGAGGTAGAGGCCAAGCTAGGGGTTCCTACAGAGGCCGTCAATGGCAACTCCGCCAACCAGGGCTCAATTAGAAGCACCTTTGGGCGGAAAGCTTCTTTATTCTCAAGAAATTGGCACAACATTACAAGAGACAAATGGACACTCCAAATAATAGACAACGGATACAGGTTCCATTTCCACCCATTGCCAAAAAGAAAAGGCATACCAGGTCTGCCACCCAATCAAAGGACAGAGGCTTTGAAACAAATCTCAAACTTACTCCAAATGAAAGCCATAGAAAAAGTTCCTATTTCAGAACAAGGCCAAGGATTTTACTCAAGACTATTCCTTGTTCCAAGAAAAGAGCATCAATGGAGGCCTATTCTCGACTTGTCCGTACTGAATACTTATCTCATTTTGCCAAAATTCCAAATGCTGACTCTACAGCAACTCCTTCCCATGCTGGGCAAGGGGTCTTGGCTGGTTACTCTAGACCTCAAGGAGGCATACCTGCATGTCCCTATCAGACAAAGTTGCAGAAGATGCCTCAGATTTCTTGCAGGGTCAGAGCATTATCAATTCTCAGCATTGCCCTTTGGCTTATCTACTGCGCCCAGAGTATTCACGAAATGCCTGGCATCAGTAATAGCACACTGCAGACTCCAGGGGATTCAAATCTACCCATATCTGGACGACTGCCTTATACAAGCGGACAACCAACAAACTCTGATAAAGGGCTTAAATTATGCCATCAATCTTCTACAGGCCTTGGGATATACAGTCAACATGCACAAATCAAGACTTGTTCCATCCCAAAGAATAACCTTTCTGGGTGCGGATCTAGATACAACCACCCAAATGGCTTATCTCACAGAAGAAAAACAGTCAACTACCGGATTACTTCAAGAATCTGACAAGACAAACTCTGCTGACTGCAAGGAAAATCCTGCAGGCCCTGGGTTACATGGCATCCTGCATTCTTCTGATTCCACAAGCAAGGCTACATATGAGAAAGCTACAGTGGTACCTAAGGAGTTTATGGACCCAGCACAGTCACAGTTTGGAAACTTTAATCCTACTCCATTCCATGCCTTCACAAGGAATTTCTGTGGTGGCTCAAGCCAGCCAGTCCAACAGAGGGCTGCCCTTCACAAAGCCAAAAACCTCCCAAACTATTACAACAGATGCTTCAGACCTAGGTTGGGGAGCACACATGGAGGGCAGAGGTATCCAAGGACAGTGGTCACGAAAGGAGCTACGCATGCACATAAATCAGAAAGAATTGCTAGCAGTGATGCACGCATTCGAGGCCTTCAAACTATTTCTGCATCAAGGCCATCTACTAAGGACAGACAACACCACAGTTATGTGGTACATAAACAAGCAAGGAGGTACCCATTCTTACCCTCTGTGCAGACTGGCAATGAATCTATGGGATCTTTCCTTGAAACTCAATATACAGCTACAAGCTCAGTTTGTGCCAGGGAAGGACAATACACTGGCGGACAGCTTAAGCAGAAATATCATAGATGCACACGAATGGCTGCTGCACCCAGACATTTTCCAACAGATAATACAATCTTGGGGGAGTCCGGACATAGATCTATTTGCATCCCCCCACAATCAACTAAAGAAATTCTGCTCAAGGACATACCACCCACAAGCGTGGAAAGTGGACGCCCTCTCTTTCAGCTGGAGAAATCTGACAGTGTATGCATTTCCTCCTATTCCATTAATGACCAAGGTGTTACTGAAGATCAGGGCAGAGCAGCCAAAAGTGATCCTGATAGCTCCGGACTGGCCAAGACAGCACTGGTACCCACTGCTAAGGAGCATGTCACGCACGCCATGGCCCCTACCTCTATGGCCACTTCTACTGACACAGCACAGATACAAAACTCTTCACTCCAACCTGAAAACATTGCAACTAACAGCGTGGAGAATACCTTGACTCCTCCTCAGGATAAGCTATCCCAGAGAGTAAAGAATATTATTCTGGAAGCTCACCGCCCTTCCACAAGGAAGACATACTCAGCAAAATGGAAAAGATTTCTCATCTGGAACACCACAAAGGGCCTAGATGCGACAATGATGAACATGGCACATATCCTGGAATATTTGGCAGAAATGTTCCACAATGGACTGTCTTACTCTTCTATTAAGATTCATGCTTCAGCAATTTCAGCAGAGTACAATACTGATTCCCCTGTCTTTTCTCATCCTCTCCTAAGACAGTTTCTAAGAGGGATCAAAAACATCAAACCTCCTAGGAAACCACCTCTACCTGCTTGGGACCTTAACTACGTGTTGGAAAAACTAACACTGCCTCCATTTGAACCAGCAGCATCTGCAGATCTACAGTACCTCTCATGGAAGACTGCTTTGCTTTCCTTCTGGCAATAACCTCAGCAAGAAGAGTTTCGGAATTGCAGGCCCTGATGGCAGTTCAGCCATTTATTATTTTCCATCAGGATAGAGTTTCATTAAGAACTAATCCTACTTTTATGCCAAAGGTGGTATCCAGGGTTTCATTGAATCAAGCCATTCACTTGCCTACCTTCTTCCCAAATCCACAAAACAAAGGGGAGAAACTGCTGCACACCCTGGACATTCACAGACAGTTGCGCTACTACTTGGACAGAACTAAAGGTTTCAGGAAAACTGACCAGCTGCTGGTACTCAAGGAAAAGCAATTTCCAAACAGACAATTTCAAAATGGATAGGAAATTGCATCCGCTTTTGTTACTCATTTCATGGAAAGACTGTACCAGCTAACATTAGACCTGATTCTACGAGAGCCACAACCACCTCCACAGCCTTCTTAAGAGGGGTGGCTACAAAAGACATTTTAGAAGCTGCCACATGGAGCTCCGTGCATACATTTGCCAAGCATTACAATTTACCTCTATATTCCAGATCCAGAGCAGGCTTTGCTACGGCTGTCCTGCAGGGTATCCTAGCTACACCATCCTTTTCCTAGTACCTCCACCCCCAGATTGGCTATGGTATTCTACCCATATGTGATGACTGCAGATGCATCCTTGAAGGACATAGTACAGTTTTGTACCTACCATAAATGTAGATGTCCGATAGGTATGCATCTGCAGTCAGGTTTACCCTCCCTCCTTCCCCTCTGTGGTACTCGGGTGCTTACCTCTCTATTAGCTATATATATATATATATATATATATATATATATATATATATATATATATTTTTTTTTTTTTTTTTTTTGCAAATGTTTGGATTTTTTATTGCATTTTTCCAAATTTAGCCTTCCTAGAGGGGCACCTGGCATCTGGGGCAAGAAAAACTGAGGAAGATGGCGTCGGCTGACACTTTTATACCCCAGGCGTTGTGACGTCGGGGAAAGGGCGACATCAGCCGACGCCGGACCCAGACTTTGGAATCCGGCCGACCGAAGGGCTGCCTGAGGCAGGATAACCCATATGTGATGACTGCAGATGCATACCTATCAGACATCTACATTTATGGTAGGTACAAAACTGTACTTTTTTGTGAGTAAATAGTGTTGTCAATCCATTGGGTTGGTCTAGCTTCCAGGTAAGTCCTACAATGGTGAAAAAAATATTTGCTTGCTTTTGGATGCCAGTTATTACTATTTGTTTTAGGCTGCTGCTAGCTGTCAGGCATCAGGTTAGTTGTCAGTCTAAAATGACCAAATGTATTCCCTGTAACAAAAAATAGTCCATGTTCGTGTTTCACTGTTGCAGTCCTAACTAATGGGTTATCCGGCTCCTGGTAGCCCTCGATCGGCCAAAATACCAAACGCAAGTAAAAATGACATCAGCTGCCGTTGGTTATAAAGGATGTCAAGGCGTCCAGTACAAAAGGAGGCAGCCAACGTCACTTCCTCAGTCTTCCTTGCCATGGAGCCTGAAGCAGAAGCTTTTCATGCACGAGTGCCGGTCGGCAGATTACCTTGGTTGGTTTCCGACTACAAGAGTTGAAGTCTACTTGCCTTAACGAATGTCAGAAAAGGTTAATTGCCTTATCTGTGGAAATCAGATTCCCCATAGTGATTTTCATTCCTATTGCATTATTTGTTTAGGCCTTGACCACGATGTTCCCAATGTGATCTCTTGCCTCCTTTAATCCGCGTACTATCCATTGTTGGGCTAAGATTTTGGCCAGGCATTTTGGAGTTTGGCCTAAGTTCGTTGGTATGGCATCCGCCAGTCTTCAGGCTTTGGATATTTCGAAGAAGCGTAAGGACAAGGACCACGACAGGCCTCAGAAAACTAATTCCTTGGATGGGGTTAAATTGGTGGTCAGTCAGACGGGAGCCAGTGAGACGCTTTCGCAGTCCCTGCAGTCCTCAGATGTACAACTGCAGGCCTTGATAGAGTCCCTTAGGCTTCCATTTTGTCTTCCGACCTGTCGTTGGCCACCTCTTCTGCTGGAGCCAGAACCGCTAAGCTGACTGTGGGGTCTGAGGCCTCCCTTTTGCACTCTGACAGCAAACTTCTTCCTTCGACTCCTTCTGCTCCTTCAGCGGTTGCCAGGCCTCCCGAGACCTTCAGGCTTGCAGGTAAACCTTCCATTCATAAGCCTGTGAAAAGGCAGGCTCTAGTTCCTTCTGGTTCCCCTCCATCCCAAATGGTTAAAATGGCTAATGATTTGTTAACTCTTATTAGGGTTCTCAGCCTCATCCTCTTAAAAGGAGTAGGGATGTTTCTCCTGAGGTTTTGTCCTGTTCAGGGTCTGATTCTTCCAGCATTTCTGCTGAAGAATTTTCTCAGGCTTTTTCTCCCTTTGAGGATTCAGATGCAGAGGAGTCCATCCCTTCGGCTTCTCCTCCAGAGGATTTCTGTTTTGTTGACACTTTAAATACCCTCAGGAAGCATTTTAAATGGGAAAGCCAGGATTATCCCCAATCTAAGAAACGGATTAGGGAGTTTCTGGATTTACCTCTGCATATGCCTCTTGCTATTCCCCCTGTTGGAAGTTGTTGATGTTTTTCTGGAAAATTCCTTGTCTCCAAATTCGGTTCTCCCTGCTTCCAGGAAACCTGACTGACGTTCATCGTGTTACCCTGCTGCAGTCCTCACACTTGGGTTATCCTGCCCTCAGGCGGTCCTGCGGTCGGCCCGAATTCCAAAGTCTTCGGCGTTGGTTGCTGTCTCTTCTTCCCTGACGTCAGTGCGCCAGGGGTATATCAGAGGCATCCAACGCCATTTTCTTCAGTCTTTCTTGCCACACGGTGCCTGAAGCAAAAGCAGTTCGCAAGTGCCGGTCGGCCGATGCCTGAGATTTTCGAATCGAGTTTCAGTCCGAAGTCTTCAAAGCTAAGTACCCCGTTGGAGAACCTTTTCTTGCCTCAGTCCGATGTCAGAAAAAGTTAACAATTGCATTTCTTGTAGGAAGCAAATACCTCATAAGGACTTTCATTCTTTTTGTATACCTTGCCTAGGCCCAGACCACGACGTCACTGGTTGTCGGTTTTGTGCTAGATTCAATAAGCAAACTATTAAGTGATGCTTTGATTTCACACGACACTACTTCGGTAGGAAATTTAATTACATTATGCCATCGGAGCAACCGACTACCGGCGTGCATAAAAAATGCAAAGATAAAGAAAGGCAGCCTAGATCCAAGCCCTCGGCTGGGCCAGTCACCGGTTTTCAGTGAGGCACCTACGCAGCCCCTGGCTACCGCTGAATTGGATCCCCAGACCGCTTCTGATTCTCCAGCAGAGTTTTCTAGGCCGACACAGCCATTTTCTTTAGGCCCTACCAACGACATTGCAGTAGGAGAAGTCGGTGCTGTAGAAACACCTATGGTTTCTGAAGGTGTCTTCAGACTGACTACTCTCACCATAAAATCTTATGCTAAGCTTAAGACTCCTCTAAAACCAAAAGACTACTCTTCAGTCTCCAGGTCAAGGCCCTATGCCTAATAAACAGATGCTTAAAATGGCTGAAGATTTAATTTCTTTGATCAGGGGTTCCCAACCCCCCCGACAAAAGGCCCAGACAAGAGGAGGATTATGCCTCCTCTGATCAGGTGGCTGTTTCCTCAGGCTCCTCTGAGGAACAGGATTACTCCTTTCCCCCTTATGAAGATTCTGATGCTGAAGACTCCGTTCCCTCAGCTTCTCCCCCTGAAGATTATTCCTTAGGGGAAACCTTACATACCATGAGGGAACATTTCCACTGGGAAGGTCAGGACTACTCCGACTCAAAGAAAAGGCTCAGAGTTTTTTTTTACTCCCCCAGCACAGACCCCTTGCTATCCCCCCAGTTTTAGACATTGTGGATGATGTTTTCTTAGAATCTAGTCTAAATCCAGATTCTCTGCCTCCTGCTCCAGCCAAACCAGATATATACTATAGAGTGCCTGACTCACACAAATTCCTATACAAAAGCCCTGTTGCTGATTCAGAGACAATCTCCCAGGGTCCCAAGGGGGCTAAGGCTTCTATGGCTAAAAATCCTGTACCCTTTGAAAGGGACTCCAGAGCACTAGTTAGGTGCGGGAAGAAGGTTTACACCTCAGCTACTCTAGCTATGAGAGCACTAAATTGTCAATTTCGCATGCTTAAATACCAGCAATTCCTAATGTCTCAAATAAAACAAAAGATTGCACGCACCATCAACATTCTGAATTCAAGGAAATGCAGGATCTGTTGCATGCAGCTGAACAGGTGGGCAAACATACTTTACAATGTGGTTTTGATGCCTTGGAAGCTTCCTCTAGAGCAGCTGTTACTGGGTCTGTTATACATAGGCATGCTTGGTTAAAGGAACAATCTCTGCCTGATCATGTTAAAGCAAAGTTACTAGATGCACCCTTACAGCAGGATGTCTTATTTGGGGTTAAAGCAGAGGAGGTTTTAAAGAAAATGGAGGGTAAGGCAAAATCTATGCAGACGGTCAAAGATTTCTTGCAAGTACAGCCCCCACGATTCAGCGGAAATTGGCCAACAAAAAATTGGTCCTTTCCAGCTTCTGACAGACCACAGAGGGGTAAATACAGGCGCCCAAGGGGCAGAGGACAAGCACAAATCCCTTACAAACCTCGCCAGTGGGGCACTGCAACACAGATGGAAGGAGAAGACAGGCCACAAACTACTAGAAGGCAAACACAATGACTTATACCTCAAACTGCCAAGCAAAACTCTCCTGGCAGCTCCCTTGGGAGGAAAATTAGCACTTTTTGCAGACAACTGGCGCATCGTCACAGAAAATTAGCACTTTTTGCAGACAACTGGTGCATCGTCACAAAGGACAAATGGGTCCTAGACATTATCTCACAAGGATACAGATTCCATTTCCACACCTTGCCAAGGATAAAAGGAATGCCAAACCTGCCACAAAATCAATGGGCAGAGGCACAAAAGCAATTACAGTGCTCATGGACATGAGCCATTCATCTGGTACCTACACAGGAGCAAGGCCAATGATTTTACGCAAGGCTCTTTCTAGTCCCCAGAAAGGACAATGCTTGGAGACCCATTCTGGACCATTCAATTTTAAACACCTTCTTGCAAGTACCCAAATTCAAGATGCTAACACACTACAGCAGCTTCTTCCCATGTTGGGCAAGAAAGTATGGCTAGTAACGTTGGTTCTCAAGGAGCCATACCTGCATGTCCCTATCAGATAAAATTGCAGAAGATACCTCAGTTTCATTGCAGGTTCAACCCATTGCCAATTCTCTGCACTGCCCTTTGGCTTATCTACTGCATCCAGGGTCTTCTCAAAATGCCTGGCACCAGTAATTGCATACTGCAGACAAAGAGGAATTCAAATGTACCCATACCTGGACGACTGCCTCATCCAAGCAGAAAGCAAGGACATTCTCTTACAACACCTGGCTTTTGTAAAACATCTAAGTTGCCTAGGGTACACAGTAAACGAAAAGAAATCAAAACTAGTGCCCTCACAAAATATGACATTCCTAGGTGCCAGCTTGAATACAACGGCCCAGATGGCTTATCTGACGCCAGACAAACTACAATTAACTCAATACTTCAGAGCAATGGCAACAAAGACCCAACTCCCTGCAAGAAAAATTCTGCAGGCCTTGGGCTTCATGGCATCTTGCATACTACTAATACCATTTGCAAAACTGCATATGAGGAAATTAAATGGTACCTAAAAAGCGTATTGGCTCAACACAGCCACAGCTTGGAAACAATGATACCTCTCATTCCCTGCCTTCAACAGGAGTTCCTATGGTGGTCACAGGCATGTCACCTCAACAAGGGTCAGCCTTTAACCTTACCCCCAGCCAGGCAAACTATGACAGCAGATGCATCGGACTATGCCTGGGGGGCACACATGGCAGGACTGTGTATTCAAGGCATATGGACTGCAGATCAAAGGAATCTGCACATCAATCAAAAAGAAATGCTAGCTGTACAAAATGCTCTGACAGCCTTCAAGGACCTCTTGCATCCAGGACAGCTTATCATAAGAACAGACAACACCACAGTAATGTGGTACATAAGCAAGGGGGTACACGCTCCTACCCTTTATGCAGGCAAGCAATGACTTTTGGAACACGGCACTGGCTTACCAAGTTCAATTACAAGCTCAGTTCTTGCCAGGAAAAAAGAATACATTGGCAGATGACCTAAGCAGAAACATCATGGATTCCCACGAGTGTAAACTGGATCCACAAGTATTTGCAATGATAACTCAAAAATGGGGGCTCCCAGAGATAGACCTATTTGCCAGCCCCCAAAACTATCAACTAACAAAATTTTGCACAAGGACTTTTCACCATCAAGCTTGGATGGTGGACGCACTCTCATTCAGTTGGAAAATGCTGACCGTATATGCCTTTCCTCCATTACCCCTTCTCACAATGGTGCTGCTGAAAGTCAGGATGGAGAGACCCCGAATGATGCTCATTGCCCCAGACTGGCCACGCCAGCACTGGTACCCACTATTAAGGAATATGGCCCAGGGCCCACCATGGATTCTACCACAAAATTACCCATCTGCTCACACAGCAAGACAATCCGATTCTACACAGCCAACTCAAAACCTTACTTGGCTGCATGTCACATCACCTAAGTAACCAGCCAGCTCCTCTCTCTCAAGCTGTTATGGATGTTATTCTGGAGGCAAGGAGGCCCAGCACCAGGAAAGCCTACTCGGACAAATGAAAAGGTTTTGCACCTGGAACCAAGCTAAAGGCCAAAATACCCTTCAGCCTGACATACCTCAGATTTTGCAATATTTAACTTAGATGTTACACAAAGGGCTTTCTTTTTTATCTATTAAAATCCACGCCTCAGCTATTTCAGCTCACTGCAACACTGATCCTCCCTTATTTTCACATCCACTCCTAAGGCAGTTTCTCAGAGGGGCCAAAAACATTAGGCCTCCCAGGAGAGCACCAACACCTACTTGGGACCTCAACTTTGTTCTGGAAGAACTTGCGCTACCTCCTTTTGAGCCAGCTTTCTCAGCTGACTTAAAGTTTATATCATGGAAGACTGCCCTGCTGCTAGCAATTACTTCAGCGAGAAGAGTTTCAGAGCTTCAGGCACTAATGGCAGTAAAGCCTTTCCTCATTTTTCATCGACAGAGTTTCTCTACGAACTAACCCCTCCTTTATGCCTAAGGTGGTATCCAGTGTGGCTCTAAATCAAACCATCCATTTACCCACCTTCTTTCCAAATCCACAGAACAAAGGAGAAAGACTCCTACATTCCTTGGACGTTCACAGGCAGCTATGTTACTACTTGGATAAAACTAAGGTTTTCAGAAAATCTGACCAGCTTTTTGTATCCTATGCTACAGCATCACAAGGAAAGGCCATCTCAAAACAGACCATTTCCAAATGGATAGGACATTGCATACATTTTTGCTACACCGACCATGGAAAACCAGTTCCTGCTAGCATAAGGCTCCACTCTACCAGGGCAGCAGCTACATCTACAGTCTACCTCAGGGGGGTGCCAACCAAGGATATTCTGGAAGCTGCAACTTGGAGTTCAGTACACACCTTCACCAAACATTACCACTTACCACTTTACTCTAAGACTAGAGCTGGCTTCGCCACTGCAGTTTTGCAGGGCCTTCTAGTCTCCTCTAACCCTCTTTGACTCCACCACCCATCCTTAGCTTTGGGATTCTACCCAAGTGTGATGACTGCAGCAGGGTAACACGATGAACATAGTACAGTTTTGTACCTACCATAAATGTAGATGTTCGAGTGTATACCCTGCTGCAGTCCAGGTTACCCTCCCTCCATCCCCTCTGAACTAGCTGAACTTATCTCTACCGCTCTATCCTATACTACCTCTCTGGTGTATTTGCTTGTGTCTAAGGGTTTTGTTTTATTTTTATCCTTGAGGCCTCCAGTAGGGCTACGGCTGTTGGATCTGTTATTAGAAGGCACGCTTGGCTCAGAGAAAAGACTCTTCCAGAACCTGTCAAGGCTAAGCTTTTGGATGTACCTTTGCATAAAGACAGTCTTTTTGGCAGCAAAGCTGAGGCGGTACTTAAGAAGATGGAGGATAAGGCCAAGTCCATGCAAACTGTTAAAGTTCAACCCCCTCGCTTTAGTAGGAATTACCCTTCCAAGAGTTGGACCTTTCCTGATACCAGCAGACAGAACCATTCCAGGACTAGAGGTTACAAATCTTCTAGGGGGCAGGCAGCTTACTCCTCAAAGGTCTAGGCAGTGTCAGGCTCCTACTTCTAAGGCGGGAAGCTCCAAGCCTGCATCTCAATCGAAACACTCTTAATGACTTTTTACAACTTCTGCCTGTTCTTGCTTGCCTGGAGAGTCATTTAGGGGGAAGGTTGGCCCTTTTTTCAAATGTCTGTGCTTCTATCACAGACTACAAACGGGTGCTCAGAACAGTGTCCATGGGGCACAAGCTTTCTTTCCGCACCTTTCCAGCTCTCAAGGGATTCCCAGACGTTCCTCCAAACCAAAGGGCAGAAGTAGAAAAACATTTGTCTATTTCATCTGGGAGCAATAGAATCAGTTCCTGCTCAGCAGGTAGGCCAGGGCTTTTATTCCAGGCTTTTCCTAGTTCCAAAAAAAGAAGGTACTTGGCGTCCTATCCTAGATCTTTCAATTCTGAACTCTTTTTTTTCTAGTAATTCCAAAGTTCAAAATGCTCAATCTGCATCAGTTGCTACCAATGCTAGAAAAGGATTCCTGGCTGGTTACCCTGGATCTCGGAGGCTTATCTGCACATCCCTATCAGGGAAAGTTGCAGGCAGTATCTTCGTTTCAGAGTGAGCAAGCAACATTATCAATGCTCTGTGCTGGCTTATCTACTGCTCCACAGTCTTCACAAAGTGCCTGGCCCCAGTCATTGCTTTTTGCAGGCAGAAGAAAATTCAGATTTACCCATACTTGGACGACTGTCTGATTTCAAGCAAGTTCTCAGGAACAGCTACTAAAGGATCTGGAATTCGTAAAGACTCGTCTCTCTTCCCTGGGTTACACACTCAAATCACATATGGTACCATCCAAGGAGACAACATTCCTGGGAGTGAGTCTGAACACAGCCACCCGTCTGAACACAGCCACCCAGATGATATATCTTACCCAGGAGAAGCAGACAACTCTCTCTTAGTTTACTTCATGGACTTTGCAAGCCTGTCCCAGCTCTCTGCAAGGAAATACCTGCAAGCTCTGGGATTTTTGGCATCTTGTATTCTCATGATTCCATATGCAAGACTGCATATAAAGAAATTGCAGTGGTACCTCAAGAACATTTGATTGCAGTGGTACCTCAAGAACATTTGGTGTCAACACACACAGGATCTGGATATGATGATCCCTCTGCTTCCATCTCTGCAGACGGAGTTTCTGTGGTGGGCAACAGCCTGTCTACCAAAAAAAGGCATGCCCTTTTCGAACACCTCCTGCCACTCAAGTACTGACTACAGACGCATCAGACTATGCCTGGGGAACACACCTGGATGGCAGATGCATACAGGGATGGTGGAACGCCCAGCAGATGCACCTGCACATAAATCTAAAAGAGTTGATTGCTGTTCAACAGGCCTTACTAGCTTTCAAGCATCTTCTTTCTCTGGGGTCCCTGCTTGTCAGAACAGACAACACCACAGTCATGTGGTACATCAACGAGCAGGGAGGGACTTGCTTTGGTCCATGGCAGCATTCCTGGACCTGCATCTCCTAGCTCAGTTTCTTCCAGGAAGGCTCAGTGTTTTGGCAGACCAGTTGAGCAGGCGAACCCTGAATCCTCACGTGTGGCAGCTGAACAGAGCAGTCTTTCACAGCATCATTCAACATTGGGGCCCACCTCAGGTGGATCTTTTCTCCTCCCCAGACAACCATCTTCTACCTCTCTTTTGCACCAGACAGCATCACAGCAGAGCCTGGAGAGTGGCTGCTTTGTCCTTCCCTTGGACGTTGCTATCAGTTTACTCCTTCCTTCCTCTTCTACCCATAGTGTTGAAGATCAGGGACGAACGACCAAGGACTCTTATAGCTCCGGACTGGACCAGACAGCATTGGTGTCCACTGCTTTGCAGTCTCTCCCAATTTCCACCTTGACATCTTCCTCTGAAGCCAGATCTTTTGGTTCAGGAAGAGGGAATCCTTCTGCATCTTCATCTTCAGTCCCTCTGTTTGGCAGCATGACTCATTGTATGACTCCTTCCTTATCTTCTTCCCTTTCCCAGCAGGCGGTTGATGTGCTGAGGGAGGCCAGGAGGCCTAGCACTAGGAAGTCCTACACTGGCAAATGGGAAAGGTTCTCTCACTGGCTGCAGGCTAGAGGGGAATCTTCTTCTCCGCCTACCTTTCCTCTGATCCTGGAATACCTGGCTGAATTGCTTCAGGGTGGTCTTTCTTTTTCCTCTATCAAGCTCCATGCTTCAGCCATTTTTGCTCATTGTTCTTTTGAACAACCCATTTTCTCTTATCGCCTGATGAATGTTTCTCAGAGGTGCTTGTAACTTAAACCTCCCAGAAGGGCACCTACTGCAGCCTGGGGCCTTAATTTTGTTCTAGAGAAACTCACTCTTCCTCATTTTGAGCCAGCTGCCACTGCAGATTTAAAGTTTTTCTCTTGGAAGACTGCATTCCTCTTGGCTATAACTTCAGTAAGGAGGGTTTCGGAGCTGTAGGCTTTGATGGCTGTGGAGCCTTTTATTATTTGCCATACAGATAGGGTCTCTTTGAGAACCAGTCCCTCCTTTATGCCTAAGGTGGTTTCTAGCCGGACTCTTAATCAGTCCATACACCTTCCTACTTTCTTTCCTAATCCTCGAATAGAGGTGAAAGGATCCTACATTCTATTGATGTGCACAGACAGCTCAGGCTTTACCTGGACAGGACTAAAGATCTTTGGAAATCAGCTCCGTTATTGGTCAGTTTTGCCCCTGGAGCTCAAGGCAAGGCTATTTCTAAGCAAATTGCACATTGTATCCCCTTTTGTTATTCCTTTCATGGTAAGGTCCCTCCTCAAGGGGTCAGGACCCACTCAACTAGAGCAGCTTCCACTTCTGCAGCTTTTTAAGGGGTGTCCCTATGAAAGATATTTTGGAGGCTGCCACATGGTCTTCTGTTCGCACTTTCACAAAGCATTATGCTTTGCCTCTGTTTTCCAGAGCCAGGGCATGGTTTACCACTGCGGTGTTGCAGGGCATTATCTCCAACCCTTGATTCTGTTGGTTCCTCCTCCCTTTTCTCTGGGCTTTGGTAATCAACCCAGTAGTTAGGACTGCAAAAGTGAAACATGATTAACATAGTACAGTTGTGTACACTTACTGTATTCACTGTTGCAGTCCTGTTTTCCCTCCCTCCTTCCCTCTTTTTGGTCCTCTCCTATCCTCTTTTCCTGAGATACAGGCTAAATTGGATATTATTTGCCAAAATTGCTTTTGGTTTAGCCTTATTTCTGGGGACTTCTGACTGTTATGGCAAGAAAGACTGAGGAAGTGATGTCGGCTGCCTCCTTTTGTATTGGCCGTCCTGAAATCCTTTACAACCGACGGCAGCCGATGTCATTTTTACTTACCTTTGGTATTCTGGCCGATTGAGGGCTACCGGGAGCTGGATAACCCATTAGTTAGAACTGCAACAGTTAATACACTCGGAACATCTACATTTATGGTAAGTGTACACAACTGTACTTTATTAGTCATTGTAAGAATAGGCTTGCTATAAATATAGTTTTGCCAGAATAAATAATACATAAATACAGTATTCACTTTGCATAAGCCTAGAAATGCAGCCATATTAAGGCAGGCCTATATCTTCATTTTATATTTCACATTTTACAGGCAGTTTCAGTAAATGCAGCTTCAGTAGAAAATAATGTTTTTCAGTGAGGGATACAGATGAGCTTGATGAAATACTCCTCGGGCCAACGCACTGATATGGATAAAATGTGCTAACGGTGTGTGCAAAACATTTGGTACAAAAACAGAACTTTAGATAGTCCATGGCTTGGGAGTAAAGGGTAAAGAGATGTGCAGAACTTGTAGGAAATTGTAGAGGGCTTTAGTATTATGAGATTGACTTTTCTAAACAGAAGTCTACAACAGGACAGTTTAGACACTCTGGAGATTGAGTACAGAAGACTGGTCAAATGACCAGCAGTTAAGATATTCAGAAGTTAATAAAATTCTAGAAACTAGAGAAAACATGGCAGTTTCTTAATTCTGCCATTATAGAGAAAAGGAAGTAACCTGTATAAGACTCTGATCAAACCATCTACCCCCACTGTGTGCTGCTACTGCATGATGAACCAAATTTATTAGACTCTGTGAGTAGACTTATTCTGAAATGTACAGGAAGATTTGGCACATAAAGGTAAAACTGAGATATTTGACATTTATACAACACAGCGTCGGGTAATTAAAGATAGACATTTATTCCAGCTCTTACAATCAGTGTCTTTTCTTCCTGAGCACCAGAGCCCATTGCAGGAGGATTTTAGCAAAAGGCCATCACATAGAAAACTTATAAAGCAATAAATGTCAGACTACTTGACTCTGAAATGACAGAACGCCTTGTTTAGGGCTGTTAAGGTGTTAGCCAGATTGTCTACCAGTGTCCTGCTTAGAAACCTAAATAAGAGGAGAAATACCAGTGAACCGATGACATACGGATAGAATCCCAAAGTTCCCACCTAGACTTGAGAGCATCTGGTCCAGTGAGGTGCTTTTGCAGCCCATGTGCCAGACACCTATTTTGCCTGTTATGATGCCCTTCAGGAAGATCTTACTATCGGAAGAAACAATCTTCCAAAACCAAAGCCCTTCAACTGATATTCTGTCTGGGTGCCTGTCTGCTGATATCTCATTTTGATGCCTGCATGCCGATAACTTCCTTGTATGAAAATATGTTTGAGGCTCCCTTATTGAAGCTTTTGGCACCTGCCCACCATTGTAGACTTGGTAGCCAGTACCCCTAAGAACAGGCCTGAGATGTCCAGACCTCTGGTGTCTGCCATACCTTAGCCTGTGCTGGACAGGTCTTTCTCCTAACCAGGTCATAGCATTACTTGATGAGGACAGTGCAAGATTTCATGTTCCTTGATCTACAATTTTGTGCAGATCAGCCATCAGTGTTGGGGTTGCTAGTCAGAAAAGAGAAAAACATCCCGCACAAGGAATCTGATTCTTCATAGTCGGAGGCAGGCAAGTGGACTTAAGACCAGATGTCCTCCCATCCTTCTTATATCTGGACAGTAAGGACACCTTTTCATGGGTTCATAGGCCGATATTAGGGCCTGTACAAGCCTAGCCATAACAATTCCCTGGCTATGTCTTCCCAGAATATTTACTTCCCTGGTACCCTGTCTAGCAGGGCGACTGACGTGATCCCCGGGGTGAATTTCCTATCTCCCATCCAATCGTCAAGGTTCCTTTTGAAGAGGGCCAAAGAGACGCTCAGCTTGACATATATGGGCAGTCTATTCCAGAGCATGGGGAGTCTCTGGGTCAGGAACCTATCCCTCCAACATGTTTTGTTCATTGTGATGACCAGGTTTAGATCACTGGAGTGTGTGGCTCTGAGGGATTGAGATTTCTTTAAGTGTAGCATGTCCAACAGCTCTGGGTTTGACATGGCGTGTTATGTTAAGCAGAGATCACCTCTGAGTAGGCGATATGCAACAGAGTTTTGCTGTTTTTTTTTTTTTAAACTGTCAGCATAGGGCATCTGCTTTAGGCTTGTGATTCTTTTAGTGAGGTATTTCTGTGGCCTTTCCAGTTGTTGCAGATGTCTTGTGACGTACATACCAAACGGGATGTTGTACTCTATAATGGGTCTAATGAGGGATGAGTACAGTGGGACAATGACCTCATTTTTTCTGGATGAAAAGCCCTTAGTGATGAGGTGTGCCACATAGGATTTCCTGACTGTGGCGATGTGCTTATTGAAGGCGAGACCACTGTCCACCTGTGTCCCCAAGTCCCTTATCACACTTTCTGTTTAATGTACTGCCACTTGTGTGGTAATTCATGGGTACATGTTTTTTCCCGAAGGGGATAACTATACATTTCTTGGCATTGAGCTTGAGCCCATGGCTCTGGAACCAAGCATCTGTTTCTGTAAGGCCTTTTTGTAGAATGTCCACATTATTTGGGGGTTCAGTAATGGCTCCCAGTTTGCAATCATCTGCAAACTTGGTTAGCCAGAGTCCCTTAGTGCTGGCCTGTACTTCAGAGAAGTAGATGCTAAACAAGCAGTCACAGGACTGAACCCTGAGGTACTCCACTTGTCACTTGTCTGGAGCTGGATTTTGAGACTGCCACTTTTACAGTGTGGGTTCTGTCAGTAAGCCATTTGGCAACCCATCGAGTGATGCAGGGATTAATGCCTAGCTTAGTAAGCTTATCTGATTCCAGGGTGAGGGATGGTGTCAAAGGCCGTGGTGATGTCCAGATAAGCTGTGTGGACTGCCTTGCCCTCGTCCACAGCTCTGGAGACTGATTCAAAGAAGTCAAATCGGGTTGAGGAGATGAGATCGGCCCTTTACAAAACCAAACTGGGTGGGGTCCAGTGTTTTGACTGTTGCCAATGTCTTTGTTTATAAGTTCTATGATGATGCGTTCCATAGCTTTACAGATCAGGCTCGTCAGACTGATGGGGCGATAGTTCCTGAGATCCAAGGTGGATCCCCCCCCTTGTGGAGTGGGATAACTGTAGCTGTGTGCCACTCATTCGGCATGAAGCCTGAGGTGAGGCCATGATTAAACATGGCACTTGTGAGGTGCCAGTTCATTTTGTAGTTCATGTAGTACACAGCCCGAGATGTCGTCTGGTCCCAACGGATACTGTATTCTTAGCTTTGGAGAGTGTTTTTTTTACCTGTGTGGCCGTGATTACTGGAATTTGGCAATCATCTGGTATTTAGATGGGCCCTTTAGGGGGTGAGAGGGGGATGAAGCTGGCACTGAATCGATCTGCCAGGATACTTGGGATCAGTATATTTAATGCCATTCTGTTGTAGCTCAGAGCAGATCTGAGCATTGCCATTTAGATTCTTGACGCAACTATAGAATGCCTTGTGGTTGTCCTTGGAATCTTTGGCAATTTTATTTTTGTAACCAGCTTTGGAGGATTTTGAGTCTTACTGAGGCTGGTAAGGGATTCTTTTGCATCCTGGGATTTTCCTCTTTTCTACAACAGTTTCTTCTTTCTGTTGGTATAGTTTGTTCATGGCAGGGGACCACCGGATTGGCTTCCTTTTTTTGGAGGAGAGTGTCTTGGCTCTGTTTGGAATGGCACAATTCATGCACAAGTGGATGTGCTCATACAGTGCCTTGGTGTAGGGTTCAGCAGTCAAACTTTCATTTCCCGTCTGCATGGGTGTCTTGAAGTTTGTCACTTCTGATTTGAGTAGCTTGAAGTTAGCTTTGGAGAAGTTTTTTATGGAGGTTTCCCTACTGGGCGGTGGGGGTGGGATGTGGATGTCAAGGGTGATTAGCTTATAGTCGGACCTGACCAACAAGGGGGTGACCACTGATGTGGAGCATCAATCTACCATGTTGGTAATGACTAGGCCTAGGCTGTTTGAGCCCCTGGTGGGACTATGGATTAGTTGATCCAGGGCGTTGGAATTTATGAATTCCAAGAACCGTTGGGCAAAGGTGTTGGTACCGGAGTAGTTTTCCCAGTTAATGGCAGGGTAGTTGAAATCACCCAGTATTAGGGTCTTTGGTTGTGTCTTGATATTTTCCAGTATGTTTAGAAAGGTGTAGTGAAAATCTTGGGGCATGGTGGGGATCTGTAGCAAGCTACACTTTGGATTGCAGTCTTACCTAGTGTTAGTTGCAGCTGTAGAATTTCAGATGCACTGTGTTGGGCAACTAGCCTGGAGATGTGAATATCATTGGTGAATATGGACACTCCTCCGCCTTTAGTGTTTCGGTCCTGTTTTGGTGGCCAAAAAGTGTGATGAGTTGTAGTCTGGTATTGCAGGGGTGCTCTCTGGAGCCTTGAACCAGGTCTTGGTTACTGCACAGATATCAATGTTCTCCATTTTTAGGAGTGCCTCCAGAGAGTGCATTTTGAGGTTTAGACTTCTAACATTGAGTGGCATTACCTTCAGATTTTGCATGCTTATATCCGTTACGGTGGTGGTTTTGTCCTGTAAGCCTTGCCTGAAAAAGGCACTATAGGGGCGGCAAGAGCCTTAGCCAGTAACCTGAATCCCATGGGTGACAGGTACAGACCATCTCTGGCAAAGCATCGTGGTTTGTCGATCATGTCCTCCCAGGCAGACAGATAATGGATTCCATTTGAATGACACCAGAAACTTGTTGAAGTTAATCATTTTGTCTTTATACTGTGGTATCATTCTGGGCAAAGGCAGGATGCTGCTCAGGGATAGGGTCATACCTGCCTGGGCCACATGATCTGAGAGCTCTTCCATGTCTCTCTTCATGTAGTCCAGGGAGGTACGTCTTAAGTCATTCACTCCAACATGGGCAATGACAGAGTCATATTGGTACTTGTTGTGGAGTGACTTGAGTGCATGGTTGATGTGGTGGATCCTGGCACCCAACAGGCAGCGGACTGTAATTTTCTCCTTGTTCAGCCTGGTGAGTGGGACATCAGTGTGCCTGACTATAGAGTCACCTATGACTAAAGTGTTGGGTACATTGTCTTGCCTTAGGGGCTGTTGGGTGGCACATTGGTGGTGTGAGCTGTGTGACACTTTGGTTGTGATTGGTGTTTGTTTGCATTTCAGCTTTGGAGGTCCTTGTTGCTAGGGCAGGTTAATGTTAAGGGCCTCCGCATAAGTGTGTTTAGTGTTACTATATGTGGATGTTGGTGTGAGTTTTGAAGGGCTGTGTCTTGCTAGAGGTGTAGTGCAGGTGTTAAACCTTCTCCTCTTGACTGTCTAGCACAATCTTGGCTGGAGAGAGCTTTTTTCCAGTTTGGCTATGTAAGTACATCTCCACAGGTTGTAATGTGGGGTGGTAGGAGGAGAGGGTTGTCTATGTACATGAGGCAATTGCTTCATTGCCCCAGTATGCCCAGATTCACCAGGTGGACAGGAGAAATCACCAGAAGCTGACCCTTGGACATGCCTGGTTCGGTGTTTTTTTTTGGTAAAGTACAAGAGCGGTTTACCTTTACCTTGGCAAGGTACTTTGAAATTATAGGCTGTTTAGTGGCTACGATTAATTTCTCCTTATTAACATGGAGAGTTGAATGCTTGTAGCAGTTTAAGGCTTCCTAGTGCTTTCCAGCAGGTTTTAGAGCAAGTGCTAGTCTCAGGGATTCAGATTTTAGTGCTACAACTGAGAAACCAGCTAGTTCTAAGGGAAAGTTTGAAGAGCAGATTTTCTGGCACAGGGACTAGTTTAAAGTGCTAGAGTAATAAGCTAATAAAAGTGCAGGAGAGTAGAGAACTAACATATCTAAGGGAAAAAAAATTGAAGAGCACCACTCAGAAGCTTACAAAAAAGTCCTGGATAAAGCAAATTTGTATCTGGGCTACACTAGTGCCAGGAAAGGTAGGAAACAGTTTTTTATTTATTTATTTTTTTGCTAGCGGAAAGTGAAGAGACAGAAGATAATGAGATAATTCAATATGCAGAAGCTAAAGGGGTGGGCCTTTGCCCAGTTCTCACTGTTAACAGTAGAATGAGCTGATATAATGTGACTGGGGGGGAGTGTCCAGTATCGACTTTATACCAGAGGCGGGCAACTCAAAGCCACCAAGACAAAAAGAACTTGGTGGGTGGGGAAAAAATAGTTGTACAGATTAGAGATATTAAATCAGAAGTGCAGACAAATTAGAATAGACTCTTATCTTTTCTCAATATCACAGCTGGCAGTAGGCCAGTCTGTCTGCAGCAGCCTGAGCAACAGGTATATCTGATAAAACGTTGGCTATTTAAGGCACAGGACAGAAATCCGACCAATTATATAAAGAATAACAAATGCAGGAATGCCTTGGCTAGATAAAACCAGTTTTGTAAACTTTCTTTCACTAAGAAAACAGGCTTCTAAACAAAGGATTTCACTACAAACTGAGGTCAACACTAAGATATTCAGCTATATCACACAACAAGAATTAAATCAAAAGTACAGACAATAAACGAGAATAGACTCTTATCTTTTCTCAACATCACAGCTGGCAGTAGGTCAGTCTCTCTGCAGCAGTCTAAGCAAACAGGTAGTCCCCTCCCCATTTAGGGGATTTCTGATTTGGAAACAAAGCCTGACTACTTCCATTGGGAACTTGAGGATTACTTGAATGCCCAAAAAATACAGCAATCTTTTGGAATTACTGGAACCCTAAGGTCTGAGATCGTCCTTCAGTTATTGAAGTGTTGAAGTATGCATTCAGTAGTGTGTCTTTGGAGCTGGACTCTCACCCTCTGCTCTTGGGAAGTGTGACTTTTTCTGTAGAGTCATGGATTCCTGTAAGTATCTGTACACGAGCACAATTTATGATCCAGCTGTGGTGTTCACAGATGGTAAGAAATCTTTTAAGGCTCTAACAGTGCCATCCTCATTGATAGAGATCAAAATAACTGATCAGTTTGGGAAGGTTTATTCTTCATTCCCACTGCCTCATTGGTATTTTGCGTTATCTGCCAATCTAACCCAGTACTGGCCAGCTTTCAGAAGCCCATACTCCCCTCCCTCTTTTTATGATGGTTAATTGGCTGAGCATGTACAGCTAGGGAACCCTTCATCTGTTACAGGATGTGAATGTTCAGTCTTTCCAAAGAGGAAAGTTCTATAACTCTCCTCATAGGATCTATTGATGACTTTTCTGGTGTACTGCTCAGATGAGCCTCATTTTGGAGTCCCCTTCCTTTCGTTTTATTATTAGATAGAAAATATTTTTTAAACAGATATTTTTTGTGTGTTTACAGAACTGCGGTGGTGCTGCAGTAGCGTTGTCGCCTCACAGTAAGATGTTGTCCTGTTCGATTCTCGGCTAAAGCGTCTTCTGTGTGGAGAAATGCGTGAATGGGTGTACCTTCGTTGAAGGTTGTGCATCAGGGCTGGCAACTCGGTACGTAAAAATCTACTGCCAATCATTAGCGGACCTGAGTTCTGCTGTGGCGACCCCTAACCCCTAGGAAAAAGCCGAAAGAAGATTAGACATAAAACATTTTTTAAACAGATATTTTTTCGGTGTTTACAGTAATTCCTGTGAAACTTTCTGCTTTATCAGTATTTATTTGGCTTCTGTCTTTGACAGAAGGTTCATTTTCCTGTTTCTGAGGAAACTTTCAGTATTTCTCCAAGAAGTGTAGTTTGTGTGTGTTGGACACTAGGGACTGTCTCTTGTAGTCTGAAGTGCAAATTACTTGCTCCAATCTTTGCTGTTATTCTGCTTTATTTCATCTTTTGACAGGAAAATATTGTAGAACTTGGGTTTTTCAGCACTTGTACATATACTGTATGTGTTTCTGCTGTGTTTTTAAACATTGGATCAGGATTTTACCAACATATTAACTTATTTGAATATACTGTGGAGATTTTACTCTGCAAAAATAGATTAAATTGCTATTAAACATTTTATGGTGGTTAGCACGGTTAGTGTGTGGAGCTACTTTGACTGGTTTGGCACATCGGTTCATTTGATGTTTGGACTTTGTGACTGGAATTTCTTTAACTTCTGTCATTTGTAAAAATTCTGAACACATTACAGACTTTTTTGATAATAGCACAGTTTGGATAGCACAGTTTGGCAGCATGGTTGTGTGGGGACTTATTACTGGAAACTGTTTATGTAATACATCGTCCAGCACTGTTAAGTTTGTTATTCTGGCTGGTGTTCTGTCCCCTGACTTGATGGATCCTAACTGTGGTGCCCCCCCCCCCAATCCTTTTGTACCTAAAAAGGAAAAGCAATGTAAATATGCCTCAGTCTGTGGTTAGTGATGTTTGGGTACTGCTCGGCCTGCAGATCTACCTTTTGCATGGTCTCCCTCTAGCACATCTTTGCTGGCCACTGTGGAATTGTGGTTAGATATCCTCAGGGGCTGTTCCTGTATCTGGAAAAACTATGGGAGAACTGCAGACTTTAGGTGCTGGAATAGTCTGGGGTAAGCGATGTCTTGCCAGACGTAATTCTTTTTCCCCAATTGTTTCAGCTAGCAGTGAAGTTCACAAGAAAACGGTAGCTTCTTCATACAGCTGATAATCAAATTATTGTTTTATAAGGCTCGTGGTTTTCTTGGCTAATAGTGTTCTGCAGACAGATAATTCTAGTGGTTGTGTTCCCATGCATGGCTCTAATTCTAGTTTGGGCAGAAACCAGAGAATAAGTAATCTGAGGACCATATTGATTTTATACCTGACAAAGTCCAGTCACTCTGATTCTTTAGAAGATGAGCATAAACTCAAGTCCAAACAAGTGTTCACTTTCCCCAGATGATTGATAGGTTTAGTGATTTTGCCTGGAAGCAATCTGAGAACTACTCCAGAGCTAGGCAGGGTATATGACCTTAGAAAGCAATTCTGAGGCTAACCTCCCTCTCTTAACGGCCTTGTATAGAGCTGTTTGCAGGACATCAGTGTGTATTGCAGCAGTCCATAAAAAAGCTCCAAGAAAATACATGGTTTGCTCTGCTATGACTGTTCGCTTGTCTCATTTGACTGCTGACCCAGCTGCCTGCACAGATAAAAATTCCATAGCTTCATTTAATCCAACACCTCCTGATAATGAGGGAAAATTGTTAGATCTTCAGAGCAAAAGGATGTTTCTTGGCAATTTGGCCTTTAGAATGTTAAATTGTCAAGGCTGCATGTGAAAATTTATTTTACAGCACATGTACAGTTTTGAAGATTTTGCTGCATCCTTACCTGCAGATCAGAAGTCTTGTTTGAATGAAATTGTTTTGAATTTGACTTTGGTTTTGATTCATGCTTTGAGAGGTTTGCTTGAATGTGCAGATACAGTCTCAAAATGCTTCTGCTGCTGCTACTTCTGTTATGCTAAGATTGTATGCTTGGTTACATACTCTAAACTTCTCTCATTTAAGAAGTGGAATTTGGAATGCTTGTTCTGAATTGGTGTTTGGGACCTCTGTTGCACAGATTCTCAGCCAGTGGAATAATAGAAATATATCAATGCATGTGGAATCTAGGATGTTTCATGTACCAGAGCTCTCATCAAACAAGGCATCTTTCTTCAAGGAGCAGAACAAACACAAATCCTAGCCAATCAAAACTCACGGGTCAAAAAGGAAATGGAAGGAAGGATAATTCTTCAAAACCAAATGAGAGGTTCCTTTCCGAAAATGGATAATCTTCCCTGCAAAGGAATGATTATGCTGAATCACAGAGCACCATTACCTCCTCCTGCCTTTCCCGCTGTTCTCATTCCTCCAGGCGATCTGTCAACCCAGCTGCCTGGCTGCAGAGAGTCTCAGACAAATGGGTTCTGAGAATAATTTGCAGAGTATATATATTGCAGTGGATACAAAAATCCTCCCTCTTCCAAATGAATTCTCCTTCACCCCCCAGACCAGACAGACCTGTTTCTTCCAGTGCTTTGTCACATAGTAGAAACAGGGGTCCTAGAACAAGTGCCTGTGATACTCCAAGGCAAAATATGTTTCCCCTTAATCATTTTGGTACCAAAAAGAGCACTGCTAGAGACCCATCATAGATTTGTCCTGAAACACTTTTATAAATGTTCAAAATTCAAAATGCTCACTTTAATCGGTCCTAACTTTGCTTCCACTTTCATGATGATTTTAGATCTCCAAGGATGCTCATCTTATCCCTGTTCCCGATTTCAGGAAAATTTTGATATTTGCTGTATTTGGCTTACATTATACATTTTCTGCATTACGTTTTAAGCTATCTGCTTCACCTTGAGTATTGACAGTCTGTCCCTAGTGGTGACTTATTGCAGAACCCTAGTCATCCACATTTTTCCTTATTTAGACTATGTGCTGATTTGTGCAGACTCTGTATCCAGATGCTTGGAATCATTAAACAAGGTTGCATTCCCTTCCTTCCCACCTAATCTTCAAATTAAACCTTCAAAAATCCTTTCTCACACCCTTTCAATGAATTTTGTTCATAGGGTGTTGCATAGAGACAATAAAAAGGATGGTCTTCTTGCAGGGAGACAAAGTTCTAATTTGTCCTGGCATTTTCATGGACATTTGTCTTCTAGATGTGGCCTTAATGAGTTCCTCAAAATTCTAGGCCTCCTGGTATCAGTGATCCCGTAGTGCCACAAGCCAGACTACACATGAGAAAAATGCAGTGGGACTTGAATTGTTGGGCCCAGCTCTTTCAGCCCCTGGATTTCCAGGTACCGGTACTGGGATTTGTGAAGCAGGAACTGCAGTGATGGAGGGATCAACAGTCTATGAATCCAGGGCTCCCTTTGTCTCTCTCTCCAGGCAGCAGTCCAGTCTGTCCAGGCATACTGTTCAGATTATGAGCTCAGGTGTAAGGCTTGTGGGGTCCTCCGGACACACCAAAGCACATAAACATAAGAGACGTTAGCAGTGATTTCTGCCTTAAAGGAGGTTCTTTACTACTTATGGACTCTAGGTCCTCTTGTAGTACTCCTAGACTACACTACCTTGATGTGGTACCCGAACAGTCAAGGGAGTATAATGTCATACCCTCTTTGCCAGTTGGCACTGATGGCTGGGGAGTTGGCTGTACACCATCCTCCAACTCTTCAGGCATCATGCATCCTGTCTGAGCAAAACAGAGAGATAGGCAAGACTATAACCAGATCATGGACAGACCCTCATGAATGGAAACGCCATGTAGAGATCTTCCAGGACTTGATCAGATTTGGGGAACACCTCAAACAAGTCTTCTCACCTGCTTTCAAAACAGACTACTGAAAAAGTGTGTTCAAGATATCCTTGCAGCCATACTTGGAAGACAAACACGGTCATTCCCCATGGCTGAGAATGTTCCGTTTGCATTTCCATCCTTTCCACTGTACTCCACTTTCCTGCCGTCTTAGACACTCAGGCCTGACTGGTCACACCACTGTTTTGTGCACCTTAGTTTTCAACTCCTTTGGCATTCTTCTGTCATATACTGCAGCTGACAGTCTGTGCCATTTGGTTGCATCCCCTCTGATTCTGACTTTGACCTACGCATTCAGACCTACCTTCTTCTCATCCAACCCTCCCAGATACTTGAAGCTGTTAACCTGTTCCACTCTTTTCCTGTCTCAATTTTTGGCTTCTGATTTCCCCCATTGCTGCCCTTACAGCGGTTAGTTTCATCCCGTTTACTTTCAGTTTTGCATTCCATTCCCTATCCGCTGCTGAGGTTCTTGCTCAGCCTACCTGTAGTGCCACGTCATCTGCATACATTAACTTTGTTGATCTGTCCCCTGTGACCTGTTTGCTAATGTAGTCCATCACAGGTATGAACAGCAGTGGGCTCAGAGCTGAAACCTGATGCACACCAACTCCCACTGGGAACTTCTGTGAGACCAAACACTGTTCATAATTGAGTCATTGGGTCCTTATAAATAGCTTGCACTAATTCTACCAATGTTTCTGGGATTTTGAACTACCGCAGGACTGCCCAAATAAGCTTTCTTGGGACCACTTCATATCCTTTTTCCCCAAGTCTAGGAATGCCCAGTTGGACTGATTTTCCTAATCTCTAGCTTCTTCTCAACTAGTTGTGGTGCATCCTTATCTGAATCCAAACTGCTCATCCCAATCTTACTTTTTACTACTGTGCATATTAGTTTGTCACCCTCTCCAGAAATTTCATGCAATGTGACAGGAGTTTGATACCTCTGTACTGCCCACAGTTGCGAATGTCCCCTTTGTTCTTGAACACTGGCACTAGTATGCTTATTCAGTTGTCATCTGGGGTATGTCTTTCTGTCTGCACTACTATAAGTACTCTCCAAAGCTATTTCTCTTTCCTGTCTCACCCAGCATCTTTATCATATCTGCTGTGAACTTGTCTGAGCCTGTTGCTTTCCCAGACTTCATTTTCCTTGGTGATTTTCTTCTATGGTGGACGACTCCTCATATCATCGTAAGCAGTATCTGGGGAAGTGTAGCTTCTTTGGTGTTTTCTTCATTCAGAAGTTGCTGAAGTACAACTTCCATGTGCCTTTGATGTCCTGTGGAGTAGTGAGCAGCTTGTTGCTGGCATCCCTTATGAAGGGTGTCCGTCTTTCTGTTCTTGCCTTGCAACCTATTGTAGTTTTTGTGTAGTCTACCGAGTCACTTTTCAGAAGTTGGCAGAGTGTCTCTAATAACCTTCTTTGCTATTGCCATTTTTGTCTTGGCCTCTGTTAGCCAACCAGTATTCCTTCTTAGCCTGGTCCATCTTTGCTGTCTCCCACTTTTTCCTGCACTACTCCTTTCTTTTGATAACTTTCTGAACTTCTGCACCCCACCACCAGCTTTCCTTGTACATCTTGGTTCCATATCTGGCTCAGCCACATACATGTTCTGTAGTCCTCACACGTGCCATTCTTGAACTCCACCTATTTCTTCGTCATCTTCATCTTCCTGTTTCGCTGGGAATGACTCACCATTAGCATGGGTACATGGCGTAGGTCAGAGTAGGCCAGGTCCTCATCCCACTTATCACCAGCAAATATCCATGCCCATTTGGCGACATTAGTCAATGACCAAATCACCTTGAGCCATATTTTACACTATCGAGTGGCTAGCACTGCCACAGTGCACAGTCTGATCTGTGTTCTCCTATCTTGAGGATACTGGGCACCAGAGTAGATGCTCAAAGCTGTTGGTCTGTGCAGCTCATCCCCCTATAGAGCACCATGTAGTGTCTGCCTGCTGCCCACAGCTCCATTCTTGGGTGAGTTTGTGGTGGAAGCACTCTGCATGTCCCCCCCACCCTGAGGTGGGAGGAACCCCACAGAGACACAGGAAGAACATGCAAACTCCAAACAAGCATTAGCCAGAGGTCAGGATCAAACTTTGTGCATTGTACATAGGAGATGAAGACCTTAATCATTATGCCAACTACAGACACTTGTTACAGAATTCTTAGAAAAGCACATCTGTGTCAAAAAGGTGATGACTGTAGTAGTAGCCACAGAAGCCTTCCCACAGATACTAGCAAGGAACCCTGCATATCCTCACAGATAACACAGTAGTCATTTGAGGCTACAAGCAGAATGCACCCAGTCTTGCTTTTTGTACTCGCTGGCCACAGAAACCTTGCATCTGTCCCAGGACTAAGGTCGGACCCTGTGAGCATTTTACATTCCTTCCTAGGATAATGTTGTGCCAGACCAGTTGACCAGAAGATAGTAAAGTCTTCATGAATGGACTCTGAACAGGGACTTGTTCCTAGAATTGTCCTGTAGATGACATGTACAACAAAGACATTTTTTGCTTCTCTAGAAAATGTAGATAAAATTTTTAAACCAGGACAGTAAGCTCGGGACATGGAAAACTGAAGCATTCTCAGTAAGTTGGGAGGATTTTTGCCTTAACTCCTTTCTTTCCCTTCAGGAGTACAGACCAAAAATTCTACTTGAAGCATCTTTTTGGCCACGCAGTATTTTTCTGTATAGGTAACCTGTGCTACTGCCTCATTTACTCATGCATCCCAGCCTGAAGACCTTAAGGCTGACTGCGTGGATTTAGCACTCATTCCTATTGGGTACTTGTTTACAAAGGGCATACTTAAGTTATGAGGGAGGCTAGGAAACCAGGTACAAGGAATCATACCTAGCAAAATGGAAAAAGTTTTGTTTTTGGTGCAGTTCAGTGGCCATCGTCCTCAAGTACCAGTTAGGCCTTTACAGGCCAGGCTTATCTTATTTTTCATGTATGCTCCTGCCGTTTATGCTTGCTTTACCCTGTACTGAAATGTCCGTATTTATAGTAACTTGTGTAACTGACAAATGTCTGTATTGAATAACTTGAGCATTGGAGAAGATTTGGCTTTTAAGTTATGGGGTTGGTGGGGGAAGCATTCCCTCTGTTGCCTTTTGTAACAGTCTACCAAATCACATTCAGAGAGCCACATAAAAAGTATGGTAACTGCTGTAGCAGTATTCCACTGTCTGTAGTGAACCAGAAGTTTGAGAGGTTGGTGCATATTGCGTCCAGACATCTAAATCTGTGTGTGGTATTTGTGATAGTGTTGTAGTACAGCAAAGTCATACTCTGGAAATTCAGTAGAATTTTCTGCTTGTGTATTAATGTCTTTCTTTTTTTTTCCCTTCATTTAGATGAGTTTGGAGCTTTGGAAAGTGTGAAGGCTGCAAGCGAATTGTATTCCCCCTTGACAGGAGAAGTAACTGACATAAATAAAGCTCTAGCTGATGACCCTGGACTAGTAAATAAATCCTGTTATGACGATGGTAAGAAATCAGTATGTCCTAAATGCATCCCAGAGTATGTTTTACTCTGAATATTTTTCCCTTAGATGCCGATTGCATAACTGCCCCACTGACTGGTAAGGAAAGGATAGAAGGCTGGGTCCATAAACTATGAATTGAATAGGAAGTTGATTGATCAGAATGGGGTGCTAGTTAGAGGGAAGTCTGTCGGACGAAAATTCACTAAGCATTTATATGTCACAGGGTACAGGTCCTAGGACCAGTCTAGCTAAGCATATTTGGCTTAGATATTGCATTGGCTCTGGAACAGTCATACCTTTGAACCGCACATTTTTTCACAGAATGTCTGGATTTTGGCCCCATATTTTGGTCCATTATTTCTAAAATTCTGTTTTTTTTTTTTTTTTTCTGCCAAATTAGTGGTAAATCATTAAAGAATGAAGTTAGAAAATGACAGTTGTTTCAGACGTCATACCCTTCAGAAAATTCATAATGCAAAACCTGTTATTCTCAACTAGTCCCTATTTTTATGCCTTTATCCCACTTTTATTTATGACTTGGTCCAGATTTCTTGCTCTTGGAGGTTGAGAGGCATGTGAACACTGCAGAGAGCAATATGATAAATCCTTGATGGTGGGACCTGAGACTTTTGCCAACTGACATTGTAGACAGGTTGGTGAATGTTTGGATATTTTTAAAATTTAAAAAGGGATTTTGTACTTTGAAGGGGAATTCAGAAACTGCTTTATACCTTGGTAGGGGGACATTTGGCAAAATAGAGGAAAAGGATCTGCAGGGCAATAATTATCCTCGGCAGTGTAATGCTTGGCATAATGAAAATATGTTGTCTGTTTGCTCTGTTTTCCTGGGTTGGCTGTCATGCCTTTGGTAATAACATTCTGGAGATTGTGTTTTAGACTGGACCTCTAGAGTTAATCAGACTATGAAACTATGCAGTGTCCAGGGCAGGTAGTACATTATACAGTGCAAGTAGTAGATTCCAGATATATTCAGGTTATCATTCCATTGCACAAGACACTGTAGAATAATATTGTATTCATTCTATAAACCAAGTGGTGAAGAAAGTTGAGCGACTAAGGCATGAATAGATATTTGTACAGGGTAGAAGAGAAAGGGATATGCTTTGGACTCTGCATTGGTTGGAGTAACTGGTATGGGTAAAGTTGAAGAGGTAGGACTACAAAGTTAGGAAAAGAGGGCATGTGTGGCGGCTGGAAGGGAGACATTTGTTAAGACACGAGTATAGATTTCAGAGTTTGTAATAGGCAGCAGAAATTGTGACCCAAATAATATGTTCCAAATATATTGGTGTAAGTCATCAGAGGGGTTTTATTGGCACTTGCCAAAAACATACACGGTATGTAGCTGTGTGAGAGATGGCTGCAATAGCCATACATGTCCAGAGTTCTTGTAACATTTTATGTACTTTCCTCTTTGGTTTTGAAGTATGGGTTGTTCAAAGGAATCATTCAGCTTTTTTCCTTCCTTTTCTGAATGTCTGGCATGTCAAAATACTCTCTGGATCCTTTTTTGACATTTGCTTAAAGGAAGAAGAAATGGCCTGGGTGGATTCTGACTCCCCAACTGTTCTAGTAGTCCAGTTCATGTGGCTGTGATGCTCCTGGATAAAGTGTTTTTTGCAGATTCAAGACTCAACTGGTTGTATGAAGCGTTTTCTTAGATTGAGAGTCTCTGATCATTGGTATCCAGTGCCCGTACTCTTTTCATCCTTTTTGCTCAGGGTGACCAGTTCATTCTTCACTGTGTTCTCAGGCACGCATATAATGTCTTCTCTTATTCAAGGGCAAACCAAGTTCTTCTAGTCTTTGGTTATAACCTTTACCTTTCCATTCCACACACCTTTTTATTGAAGACTCTTTTCAGTAATTTATCCTTCTATCTGTATTTCTTCCACAGTTGTGGGCATTAATTATGGTGTGGCCTGACCAGCAATGAAAAATAGACGCATTACTTCTTGCTTCTGGAGCCTGTCCCCTGGAAGAGGTACCCCAGCATTCTGTTTTTCCTATACAGCCCCCCTCGTGCTTCTGGTGTTCTAGTTTCCTGGACACTGCCACAGCCAGTTTCACTCTTTTCATGTGATACTTTGCACTGAGATTGCAAAGTGCTGCTTTTGAGTTAAAGCATTTGTCCACACTGAACTTCAGCTGCTTACTCACTTAGTACTTTTGTAGTACTCGATTAGACTTTAATCCCCATCTTCATCTGTTGTGTGTGTCTTTTTTTTTTATCCAAGATGTAGGGCGTGTTGGTCTTCATTATTCTTGGTGTGTTTCTATGGTTTTGTAGCATATTGTTTTAAGTACTTGCATGTTATCTGTCTAACTTATAGCTGTGGAACTTTTCTCCCTGGGCCTTTGCTGAAAATGGGTATCTGTTTGCCCATTCAGACTATCCTGGTAAGAAATGCAGTAAATTAAAATTATTCCTGACCGTGTTCAACAGCTGTGTATCTATTGCTGTCCTACTGTGCTGTGTTCTAGTTCCTCAGTCTGTCCTACCTTTCTCTCTTTCCATGTTCTCTTGCAGCTTGTGTACCACGCCATATTGGAGACCTTGATGAAGCAAGTCTAGGTTAATGGGGACTGGTGGTACTCTGTTCATTTTATAATCCAAGTCCTAAATCAGAATTAGGTTTTGACCACCAGCTTTGTCTGGTTGTGGAACTGTGCTGGTGAAAGCAGGCAGCCTTCCCCTCAATTTCTTGTCTTCATTTAAACTGTCTTGTGTGGAATGTTGACATTTTCTCCCCACTGTTTACTCCCCCCTTGCCTACGGGTATTCTTTTCCAGCTCGCAGCACTTTTGTCACTGGTCTGCTGAACACCTTTTGAAGGACTGGGCTTATCTGATCCACGTGTCTTATTCTTGGTGAGACCAGTTCCATCTTTACCTCTTCTTACTTTTTCCTTGTGTCTGGCCACTTCTAGTCCCACTTTACCATAGCAATCACCTCCAGCATGAGAGTTTTCATCCTCCAGCATGAGAGTTTTCATTCCAAATGACCCACCTTCATTTAGTAGCCAGGTGATTGAAGAAACGGGGGAAGGATATATGATGAGGCATTGTGTAGTTGCCTGGGAGGGTTTTGTGATATGCGGGAAGCATGCCCATGGGATGAGCTCCAGTGCTAAGATTGGAATTTTGGCAGGGGCTGCAGCTGGGGTGTTAGGTGGATGGGCAAAAGAGGAGAGTATGACTGTGTAGGTGTGGATGGTTTCCTTACAGTACCATTTGTTGCCTAGTTAGTGAAGTGACCCAGCATGTCAGGGAGTAAAAAGGCTCCTAGAGGACAGCTTGTGCCATTGTGCATGATGCTGCAACTATAAATTCTCATTTAGGTATTCTGTTTTCATTTTACTGGTTAAACAGCGAAAGTTTAATAGTAAGGTGGAACCGTAATCTGGAGTGCATGTACTGGGCATGGACAGCAGAGATTGAGGAGCACTGACCATAAGCAGGTGCTTCAGCTGGTATAGCCCCCACCCAAAAAAAAAAATACAAAGGCAAAGCGTTCTTTCTGAATATCTGCTTTTTCCCCTCTTCATTGTTCATTACTCAGCTTTGGCAGGTGTGTGCCTGCCTTTATTCTTTAGTATACCAAAGAAGTATTGGTTTCTTGGCATCTCCTGTTATCTCTTAGAGAACCTAGTGGTGAACACCTAAAACAAAATATTTAGCAACCATGACCGAAACAGAATTGACAGTACTCAAAGTAGTAATTCCCTTTTAAACACAAGTCTCATACCTCTATATGCCAATCAGCCTTTCCAAGCATAAAATTCTTCTCCACAGTGTACTGGAAAGTAACCAGTCATGCAAAAACTTTGTTATGGATAACTTCAACATTATCCTTCTAAATCCCAAACATTCTGACATTGATAGCTTTCTAGCCAAACCTAGCTTGGCTCAGTTAGACTTCCCTAGACCAAACATTCAGGGAATCGCTTGCTTCTTGATCTACTAATTACTGACAAACCTGCTGTTGTCCATAACTGTTTAGTACTACCTCCTCCAATAAATGACTGCCCTACGTTTTTCCATCATACCCCTATTATAAAACAACCATTCCAACTCTATACCTTCCGCATTTAAAAATGAACTGATCCAAAACCTAAAAACACTCATTGAAAGGGATGAATTCCTAGCCTTTGAACAACACCAAACATCTAGCAACATCCCTAACCAGTCCTTCTGTATCTCAGTGACATCTACTTTTGTAGATAAACTCAAGACTGTACAACATACTTGGATAATTAAAGAACTAAAAGCACTTTATAAATTTTGGAACAGTACTTGGAAGGCTTCCAACCAAAGATGACCAAGGTCACTGCAGCCTCCTATTCAGCCTACCGGAAAGAGTTAATTGAACACGCACAGCAAATTCAATTACAAGTGCTCAGAAAGCTCTGCAGTACAATCAAAAGAAATTCTGGAACTTGGTAAATAATATAACAGGCCGGTATTTCTCCAGTTGATTCTCTCCACAGAGAATCCATCAAACGAGCTTCAGGATGTCTTACCTTAACTGTGTATGTAACTTTAATGTTCGTTGACTAGCTTGCATAAATATGTGTTTAGCTTATAGTGCCCTCCTAACTGCAGACATCACTCTTAGTCACTCTTCCTGTTGGACAGCTTATTGCTTTATGTACTGTAAATACCTAAAGCATCACTGCTTCTTAACTGTTTGTTCTCTTGTATACTGTTACTACCAGACAAATTACTGTGGCTCCTCCATGTTGTATGACTTTGTTCTTCAATAGCTGTGAATCCTGGGCTGAATCTGAAAACTGTCCTCTTCTATCAGTGCTCCACCATCTAAAAAGTATGTTACATAATACAAAAAAAAAAAGCGCTCCCGAGATGGAACTCTGTCCCTGACAAGGTGATGGAGTCTCTACCTGATGCTCCTCCCCAAGGGCAGTCTCCCTTGTCCAAAGTCACAGTTGGCCCTTTTACATCGTAATAAGTATGTATTCTGAAGATAATGCTTCCAGACCCTGTCATCTGTCTGCCACTGGCGTGTTCCTGCTTGCTACAGCTTTAGCTGTCTTTTCTGTCAGGTCATTGCTGCCTGTGTGAACTACAAGCTTTCACCCCCATCCCCTTCCCCTTGGTTGACCATCTTGACCACTTCTTACTATGCATTACTTGAATCCAAGAACTGAAAAAAAAATGATTCACTGAAGTCTGCCCCATAATGTAGAGCGATAAACCTTGACTGCTACAGGTGATCTATGTTTGAATAGCAGGTTAGGCACCTGTAGGAGCTGGTGCAGGAGGTAGAAGTGAGCAGCTGTTGCAGGATCAGCCATTCTACGTGCAGGGAGATTTGAGCCTAGTGAGCCCATGGTGCATTGTGCAGTTACACAGTAAGCTGAAGGAAATTTAACTTGCAGAGGCATGCTTTCACCTGGAGAGCAGCAAATAGTGGAGCTCAGAAGAGTCCCCAGAAGAGTGGGGAGAGCAACACTAGGGGAGATGGTAAACCACCCTTCAGAACTCAAACTGGTCCTCTCCCTCCTTACCATCTGTTTCCAGACACAAAGCAGAGGAGTCAGTTTTGGATTCCCAGGTAAGAAAGAATGGGCTTGTAAGACTCTTGCCTAGCCAGTGGCTGCCTGGATCCCACTGTCATACAACTGGACTTGATAGGGCTGCAGGTGACGTAGTCAAGCTAGGTCCTCTTTGTCAGTATTCTTGATTTCCTTGGTGATAAAATTTAAACTTGACATAACCATGTTCAGTGTTCCCACACTTGCCATCTTCCTCATCCTCTGACATGCTTTCTGCCCCATGTCACTGAGTTTAAATGCAGCATTTCCTCATTTCAGCCTTCCTTCTTTGATTGCTTGTAGTCTGACTTCTTTCCCATTCCATCCAGTACTCTTTGAACCCCCCCCCCCCACACACACAGTTATGCACTCCTAGGTTCATGTTCATGTCTTATTCCTGTCTGTCCTTTCCTCCTCAAGCTGCTATTGATGGTTTCTTCTGTTTCTCATCTCTTACTCGTACTTTGACCAACGTCTTTGTTGCCCCTAGTATGTACAACTCTTTGAGCTGTCTCCCTTTGTCTTCCCCTGTTGAGTTTCCTGACTGCAGGTCAGTACCTGTCCTTTTCATCCCATCCTGTCCTTGTTCCTACCTGCCGTTTTCTATTTGTCCACATCCTGCCTCACTCGCCTTCTATTCCCCCATCACCAGCGCCCCATTTCTTTCCCTCTGATAGCTGTGGCATAAGGCCTTCTCCTGACTTCTATCAGTTTCACCTGTTTGAACGCCCCAATGTCCTTCAAGGATGCATCTGCAGTCATAACATATGGGTTGTCCTGCCTCAGGCAGCCCTTCGGTCGCCATTTGCATCCTGCACTCATATACTTCACATCCCAGTCCCCCTCTGTAGTTTCCTCTGCCGCACTACAAGCCCACGTCAAGTTCAGTGAAACTCCCTCTCCTTTTTGTCGTTAAGCCTGTCACCTCCCTATTTCAGCTGCTTATTTTATAGCCTGTTTTAATAAAGATATAGTAAGGCCTGTTGCACACTAGAATATTCAGCCTAATGTTCACTGCACAGAAGTACGTATGGAATTCTCCCATCCAAAGATTAGCATAGATTTATTGAATAAGCAACATTTGCAGCAGACTGAACTGTCCAGCACACTGGCTACACATTCCTCAGGTGATTAATTAATGATACGTACAGTTTGTTTTGCTAAAACACTACACACTGTACTATGTTTTCATGAGCACTTGTTCACGAACTTAAGTGGTCACTTTGGTGCCAGCATTATGCCTTGGTGCTGATTCAGTATTTTCTCTAGTAGTACCCTGTTGTCCAGTGATGTCTGACCATAGCTGTTCAGTAATTTACTGCTATTATATTATGGACATAGCCAGGTGTATGCCAAGTTCACCATGGCATGCGATTAGTTTGCAGGCCAGTGAGCATGTTCCAGTGATAAGAAAAGAAGTCCTCTGTAAAACATAAAGAACTGCATGTTTGAAAAATGGCAAGACCAATAATCCTTGTCCACAGTCTGACTGCTGTTGCTTTCAGTGGTGGAGCAAGAGTGCATTTTATTAAAGAACATGCAGAAGTGTCAAAATAGGTACGGTATTTTAACTGATATTGTTCTGTAACTAAAGTGATAATTTCCTGCTCATCACTGTATAATCTGTTTAGATTGTAGCACAGACTCACTTTTGTAGACATTTCTGGAGTTTAATGGATTTGTTTGGGATGAATTAATGTAACATAATCTCATCTTTGACTAGCAAGTAGCTCTGGCATTTTTTTATGTAATTTGAAAGCTGTGTACCAGCAGAATACACGAAGGGGAAGAGTGATGGATGGGCTTTGTCACTTGTTTGTTGCTCTGTTTTTGATGGGGACAGACCCCCGTTTTTCTTTTTTTTTAAGGTGAAGTTTAGGAAGGAAGAATGGCATAATACACAGGAGAGATGGGGAGAAGTTGACTTTTTTATTTTTGGATAAAACATAATGCAGGAGCACAGCCCCCCACCCCACTATCGGCCCAGCACAGTTTATACAGATGACTGACTAACACAAAAGGGAGGGTGAGAAAGGCAAAAAGTTTAATACCACAACTGTCCACGGTAGCTCAGTCGTTTGAGAACTACCCACTGGAAGAGGGATTCAAATCTGCCTCTGTTCCTTTCTACCACCCTGTCAGCAGCAGCCTCAAGGAGGCCCTGAAACCATAGTCTGTCTTGCCAGGCTGCCAAGAGCTGGTGTGCCCACAGGGGTGGAGCCACACAGCCTACCATGGGCACCCGCAGGCAGGTGCAAGGGGGTGCACTTGCACCCCCCTGGATTTTCTTAATTTATCTGATGATGAATGATGTGTGTTGAAATCGAAAAATGTACTAGCAAAACCGCACACTTTTCAATTTCAACTTACTTTGGATTTTCTATTTGTTTTCTGGTGTCACAGTGTTGGAGTGATTTTACATGTATAAAGTTCCTACATCCGTTCGACTCTTTGCGGCTACTGGTGCTTCTTTTTGGACTTGTTTACTTTTTTTTTCCCATTAAAACTGCATCGCAGAGGTTCGGAGCCTGAGGAGATGCTGATATGCTATTGGAGGTTGCAATCATATGATGCATATGACGAGCAAACCTCCATTCCTCCTCAAACAGCATCTCCCGCCTTTACCGACCATTGACCGTTGCGCAGCGAAGCGTAGAGACAAGGGTTATCCAGATTGCTAGTGTGGACGAGATTTGTACTTTTTTGTGACCAGAAAGAGCTTTTGCCTCTCTTTATCGGATTCAGACTCATGTGAGCAGCACTTAATGTATGTTCTATCACAAGAAAGAAGCTCCTGGTATTTTTTTTTTTTTTTTTTTTCCACAGAAAAGATGAATCAATGTCAGCTAAGCTTCAAGCTTGGTGCCAAAATGTTAGTGGCAAATTTGAGACAAATTGAGTAGTTTCTGCTCTTTACTAAAAAATACTAAGGAAAATTTCATACAGATATTTCTGTTACTGTCTGAGCATATCTTGACAGTCAACATATGCTTTTGAGCGTTATACAATAGGATGTTTTCTTGCAGAATTATTTACTGCACCACATGACTGGCATAAACAATTACCATCTAGCATTGGAAAGGTTTATTACCATATTATGCAAATAAACCTGCAGTTCAGGAATTGTAGTTTCTGGCCTGGTAAGATGGCCTACTTGCAATTTGGTAAGCAGGCATATAATATGCCAAGGGCATTGTGTGTTGCACAGAGCCATTAATGGATTAAATGGCGCTCCCTAATGCTGCATTACAAGATATTTCATGTACTGCACAAAAAAAGAAAACTCAGATATTCCATTTATCCATGTACATGTTTTAATTTAGAGCACTGTGTGTGTGTGTGTGTGTGTGTGTGTGTGTGTGTGTGTGTGTGTGTGTGTGTGTGTCTCTCTCTCAGACTTAAGTGAACTGTTATTTGATAAAATGTTTGCCGAATAAGGTCTTGCATGGTGTACATACGTTTCAGGAGATGGGTCTCTAATATGTTATATATGTGTTAAGGTAAGGCTATAAGGGTTATGCTGGGATTTTTTTTTCACTGGGATATGAAAGGTATACCTTGATGTAATGTAAATGGGTTATGCACATCAAAGTACTTTAATGTTTGTGTTAAGGAATTTATTTAATACTTGTATGTTATTCCTTCTTCGCAGTGCAGTACCCTTCCACATTTTGTTCAATAAAGTTTTACATCAAACAGGTTGAAAATAAACTCTGAGGATTCTATTGCATGACCTAAAAACTGCAGAAGTCCTTATCTCTGGTAGAGGTATTTTACAATAGCTCTGACTTTTTCCTGAAGTGATTTAAAGTTAGAAACAGCTTGCCTGTAACTCAGCTCTTGTATTTGAGGTTATATTGTCCCACTTATTAGTAAATTTACTGAGTCAGACTTTTTTATGCTTTTAACTCTGGTCATATTCATAGCCCTATTAACTAAAGTAATGATGAAAAATGGTGTGCAGACTAGAGGATAAAGCACACTTTAATACAAAACAAGGTAAGCACTTTTGAGGTAACCCTTTTCTTCAGACCTTAGATAAAAATGCTTTCAAAATCACAAAATTTAAATAAAACTAACATCCAATAAAAACACAATCTGAGAATCAGTGTGTTAAGCTTCCTTTTCTTGAGAGGTTTTAGAGACAGCACTGTTCAGGCCAGGTGGCATATAGGCCTTAAAATCCACAATCCATCTCAACTCAATATATTCGGTCTCATTACATGTATCACCATCTCTCAATGTTTCATTAATTTTTTGTAAAACCAAAAATTTCAAGCTATGTTGAGTGTCAAGATCTGAAACATGCTTGGCCAATCCACTCGTGAGCTTATGATTCCTTATATCATTCGGTTTAAGGGTTTAAGATGTGAGAGAGAATCTCACAGACCCCAATATCAAGTAGAGTCTTGGGTTCTACTCCTAGTTTCAGTTTTAAAAATAATATGAATTTGAAACAGAGATTGTGTTACAAGCAAAATGGTATGAATGAGAGATTCATCTCTAAATATAAAGGAACTTATCCATGTAGAGCCTGCGAGATTTGTTGCAACATATGGTCTACTGTATGGTTATGCACCCAATATATCTTAAACCCATAGAATTTTCTTTTCATGCAGATTGTTCTACTCAGAATATCTAGATTGGTAAAACGAATCGTATGTTAAAGGAAAGAATTATGGAGCATCTGAATGATATATGGAATCATAAGCTCACTAGTGCATTGGCTAAGCTTGTTTCAGATTTTGGCAATCAGTATAGTTTAAAATTTTTGGTTTTACAAAACATTAATGAAACGTTGAGAGAAGGTGATATATGTAATGAGACCGAATATATTGAGTCGAGATGGATTGTGGATTTTAAGGCCTATATGCCACCTGGCCTGAACAGTGCTCTCTCTTTAAAACCTCTCAAGAAAAACAGGTTTAACACACTGATTCTCAGATTGTGTTTTTATTGGATGTTAGTTTTATTTAAATTTTGTGATTTTGAAAGCATTTTTTATCTGAGGTCAGAAGAAGAGGGTTACCTCGAAAGCGCTTACCTTATGTTATTTGTTTTGTATTGGTGTGTTTTATTCTCCAGCCTGCACACCATTTTTTATTGTTATATACTTTTTTGGGTTTGTTGGTTCCACCACTTTCCCTTTTTTATAACTAAGGTAATGGTTGTCCTTATGTTCATTTATGAAATGGTGTTTGGAAAATGCCACCCTTATGTGATGATTAAGAATTTCAGATACTGGTAGTAGTTAATTTAAAATGATTGTCAGTGAAGAGTTAGTTTACTTTTGACTTTTTATAATCCTAAAGCATTCATGCAGATGAATGTAGAAGAAAGGTTATGTTTGGTGCGCTGGGGGAGTTTTGAAATGGGGTATATAGTCCCACAGCTCCTATCAATTTAGATGAGTGGATGTGGACAAATTATATAGAACCTAAATAAATGAATTATCATATTTAATGCTATTGTTATGTTAATCCAGTGTTCGGGTAGTTGAAAAAAGGCAATTTGTTTTATTTGGTGTTAATGCTTATGTAATGCTGCTTAGAAGTAATTTAATTACAGCAATACAGATACTGGGATTTGTGTTTATGCTATCATGAAGTCTGAACTATATGAGCCAGTATAAAATAAAAATATTTACATATGTGGTTTAATTATGTTTGTTACAGTATTTTATTTGTTCTAGGGCCCAGCCGTGGCCCCACTAAGAACTGTAGCGTGGTGAGGTGAAAGTGCTGGCAAGACTAGAATTCTTGGGCAGTAGTACACAGCAAGATGTCGACTACTTCCCTGAATTACATGGTTGATAATTGTATATTATATTAGCCCTAGTGAGAATAACTTTGATCATACCATACATAATTTGAGGGTACCCACGTAAGGGATGTAGCATTTAGGAACTGCCTCTATCCATTAATGTATCCATCTCTCCACAACATTTAGTTTAGATAGCTGGACTGAGTATTTTTGATGCCATTTGACTTGCTGATGTTCAATTGGCCCATCTGTATTAGGTCGAAGGATGCCTTGTATGCCAGACTTGCCACCTCTAAGCACTCTGTAGGATACTGAATATAGTTGAATATAGTGCTAAATCTTTGAGGTGGTCCATGCAAGACCTGTTTAGGTTTTGTATCCTTTTAGTAAGGTATCAGTGTGGGTATTCCAGTTGTTGCATGGGGCTGGACAGATACATGTCAACGTGGGCATTATACAGAATGATTGACCTAAAGAGGGCTTTGTAAAGTGGGACAATAACATCTCTAGATCTAGTCAAAATCAATTTGTTTATAAACTGTGCAATATAGAAAGGCTTTCTTATGACTCTGAGGACATGTTGGTCAAATGTTAGGTCACTGTACACACAAGTTCCCAAATGCCAAAGAGTTTTCAGGTAGCATTGTCAATTTGGCACTTCCCTGGAGTAGATAACTTCCGAAAGGATACAATTTTATTTTTTGGAGTTTCATTTCAATTCATGATTCTGGCACTAATTATTGTTTGGGATAAACTTTCCTGCATGATGGTTAAGTCATTTGGGGATTCAACAGCTGCACCCAGCTTGCAGTCATCTTAAATGTAGTCGGCCAAAGCCCTTTGGTATTTCCTTTTATTTTTTTTACCTTCATACATTGCTCATAAATTTGCCCATGATTGAGCCTTTCACACTTTCTCCAGATTCTTGCCCTAAGAGGTGGAGAGATCAGAGCATATGTTTGACTGTCCCTGGTTTTGTGTCCTTTTTTTTGGTCTCTTCCTCGTGTGATTTTCTGGCAAATTTATGAGGACTGTAAAACTTAAATAATGGTAGACACCCGAGTTTCAGACAAACACCAGGCCATTTGCTAAACAAACAATGCTGTCTTGCAATGAAAGCAGACTTAGCATGAGCACTAAACTTCTCTGCCCTTGAAACTCACATTCCTTGAAATGGCATGAAACCCCACATTCATTTGGAACCAAGGATCATTTGTTAAAATCATAGTGGAGAACTGTAAAATGGGCAAGAATCTAAGTACTGCATGGACTGACTACAAAAAACATTTGATAGTATCCCACATTCATGGATAAAAGAGCACTTAAAAATTTATAAGATACACCCTGTGCTGATCCGACTACATGACAGTGACCATGAAACAGTGGCAGACCACTTTTGCAATTAACTCATGATAAAGGACAAATTATTATTCCAGGGATAAAAATTCAACGGGGAATACTTCAGGGTGACTCAGTGTCACCACTGCTACTCTGCCTTGCCCTATAGTTGGGCTCCTACAAAGCAACAGTGTGTAAAGACCTCTCATCTTCTCTTTGTCAATGATTTAAAACTGTATAGCTCATCAGAGGAGGGACTGAAATCACAACTTCAAGTTGTCAAAAACTTTTTAGATATAAGAATGTCATTTAGTCTTGATAAATGTGCAAAAACAACCTTTAAAGCAGGAAAGCTGCAGCACCAAGAAAACATCAGGTACAACAATGTGATATAAAAGAACTTGAGCAAGAGGGAGTGTACAAATATTTGGGAATTGATAAAGGATCAACAGTAAAACATGAGCAAATGCGAATAAAACTTAGTAAGGAATACTTTCGAAGACTTAAATTAGTCCAGAAAACAGTGTTGACATCTAGGAACAAAATCCATGCTGTAAACCAGTTTGCTCTTCGTGTCCTAACTTATTTTTGGAGTGTTTGACTGGCCTCAAAACGTGTTGAATAGATTATATAGGAAAGCAAAAAGGATGCTTCATGTTCACCAAATGATTTATAAAAAAAAATCTTTGCGTACCAAGATTGTACATTCCCCATTCTGAAGAATTGATGGGCCTCCTTGAAATTGATTACATATACAGATCTGCAGTTGTGGAACTCCACATATCTGCTAACCTCACAAGACCCAAATGTAGTGAAAGTTTTGAAACATGAGAATAAATGTAAGATGACTTCCCTGCTTAGGCTAGCAGAAGCATATCGGCGTCAAGCAGGAATGGAAATCAAACCACAAGTAGATAAAAAAAACAGCAACTGAATGTGGCAAAAAACAAAAGAATATAAGGTGAAGAACTAATTGAGAAGGCAAATGTGGAAAATGCATAAATATAGTTGCAAGTATAGAAATCTTCTGAAAGAACCTCATACTGATCAGGAACAAAAGCAGGAATGGTTAAGGGGAGACTAATTCAAACCAAGAGATGAAAGGTTATTATTGGCTGCCCAAAATAGTGGGTTATGTACACGTTGGTTTACAAAGTCCATTGAATATGTGGGAGAAACGGACAAATGTAGGTTTTGTAAAACAATTGCAAACAGTTGCACACCTCGTTGCTGGTCGTGACATACTAATGGCAGAAGGACTGTATACTGAAAAGCATAATAATGTGACTGTTGCACTGGGGATTGTGCAAACATTATGGTACTAAAGTGGCTGAAAAACACTGGAAACATGAGCCACAAAGCATCATAGAAAATGAAGCTTTCAGCACATGGGATCATCCATTACCAACAGTTCAAAAGATAGATGCTAGAAAACCGGATGTAGTGGTCCAAGAGAAGAAGACATTGATCATTGAAATTGCCACACACAGTGACTACAGTGTGTTGTTTACAGAAAGAGACAGTCATAAAATATTAGGATTTGCAGGCAGAAATTAGAGCAATGTGGAAGAAAGATACCCAGATAGTTCCATTAGTAGTAGGAGCAACAGGTCTTCTAAAAAATAATCTACAGTCGTATTTAGATACATGTAACTCTATACGAATTGCAGGAGGAGTCATTACTGGGCACATTGCGGGTACTGAGAAGAGCACTTGTGGCTGACATCAAAGATTGAAACAGTACTGATTTCATGAACTTTAATTGGACTTTGACTGAGGGTAATGCTGCTCAATGCCAGAAGTCTAAATCTCAAAATGCACGCATTCGAGGCCCTTCTCAGTATGGAGAACATCGATGCCTGTACTGTAACTGAAACCTGGTTCAAGGCTCCTGAGAGCACCCTGGCACTATTAGGTTTTACCTCATATCATGCGTTCCGGCCCCAAAACCTGGACCACACCACAAAAGGAGGGGGTGTATCCATATTCTTAAAGGATACCCACACCTCCAGGTTGGTGGCAACGCACGAAGCTTCGGAAACTATCCAGGTGCAACTAACCATAGGCAAAACTGCTCTACAAATTGTAGCATGCTACAGGCCACCCTCTCAAACTCAGGAACCCCACACAGCCTTCCTGAAGACACTGGAGGGTATAAATGTATCTCCAAACACCATCATATTGGGTGACTTCAACTACCCGAATATAGACTGGGAACATTACTCAAGCCCTAACTTTCTAGCCCAACGGTTCCTGGAGTTCATAAATTCAAATGCCATGGAACAGCTAGTCGCTGTTCCCACGAGAGGAGAAAATATACTAGATCTCATTATCACAAACATGGGGACAAAATGCTCCACACTGGAAGTATATCCCTCATTGGTGAGATCTGATCATAAACTAATCTCACTGGAAATCCACATCCCGCCCCCACCCCAAACAAAAAAGACCACAGTGAAGAACTTCTCTAAAGCAAACTTCACACTACTCAAGACTGGTGTGGTCTCCTTCAAGGCCCCTGAGCCAGTGGAAACCACAACCCAAGCTGCGGAAGCCCTTACAAATGCCTTCTATGAACACCTCATGGCAATCCCAAATAAAACCAAGACTCTTTCCACAAAGGGCAAACGTCCAGTCTGGTGGACCCCAGCCATTAACCAACTTTACAATAAGAGGAGAAAGCTATTACATGATGGAACAAAATCCATAAAAGGGAAGTCACCCCTGATCATTATTAGTAAAAAAATACGAGCACTCATAAAATCAACTAAGGCCAATTTTGAGAGAAAAATTGCCATGGATTCAAAGGACAATCATAAGGCCTTTTTCAGCTATGTTAGGAACCTGGGTGGAAACTCCTAGATATGCTCAGAATTGGTCCAAAATGATACAAAAACCACTGAACCCACAGACATTGCCGGCAGACAGGTTCAGTGCAAACTTCACCCCCCTCTCCCCCCCTTAAAGGAGAGATAACTATCCCAGCGGAGTGTAGCCTCCCAGACATCTGAAATGCGCAGGTGAAAGCTAAAAACACAGCATCAATGGGACCGGATGGTGTCCCCGGCTGTGTGCTACACGAGCTAAATGAGGAATTAAACCCGCACATAAGGCAGCTGTTTAATCTCAGCCTTACCACAGGATACGTGCCCAAGGAGTGGTGTACGGCAATTGTGATCCCACTCCACAAAGGCGGTGCCTCTACGGACCCTGGTAATTACCGCCCCATAAGCTTAACAAGTCTAGTCTGCAAAGCTGTGGAGAGGATCATAATGGAGCTCATAAACAAAGATATAGGGGACTTGAAGACATTGGACCCGACCCAGTTTGGCTTAGTCAAGGGCAGATCATGCCTTTTGAACTTGGTCGACTTCTTCGAAACAGTCACCAAGGCCATTGTTGAGGGAAAGGCAGTCCATACAGCCTACCTTGACCTTGCAAAGGCTTTTGACACAATACCCCACTCGGGTATTGTAGAAAAACTTACCAGCTTAAATGTAAACCCATATGTCACAAGATGGGTTGCAAACTGGCTTAAGGACAGAACCCACAGGGTTAGAGTTGCTGGCGCTATGTCACACTCCAAGCCGGTCACAAGTGGTGTCCCACAGGGCTCTGTCCTTGGCCCCCTATTGTTCGGCATCTACTTCTCAGAAGTACAGGCCAACATGGGAGGACTTTGGCTGACAAAGTTTGCAGACGACTGCAAACTGGGCGCCATAGTGGAAAGTGCATCTGACATGGATATCCTTCAGAAGGGACTCACGGAAACAGATAGCTGGTGCCAGAGCCATGGCCTGAAGTTAAACGCCAAAAAATGTATAGTCATACCCTTTGGGAAAAACAAGGTAACCCCAAGCTACCATATAGGTGGCAATCCACTAAGCACAGAAGAGGTTATCAGGAACCTGGGGACCCAGGTTGACAGTGGCCTTTCTTTTGACACACGTTGCTAAAGTGGTTAGAAAGACCTTCTACATTGCCCACCTGATCATGAAGGGATTCACATCCAGATCTAGTGAGGTCATTGTTCCCCTGTACTCTTCACTTATCAGACCAATGATAGAGTACAATGCCCCATTTGGGATGTATCTCACCCAACATCTGCAGCAGTTGGAGAGTCCCCAAAAGTTCCTCACCAAAAGGATAAAGGGACTCCAAAATCTGTCATATGCTGCCAGATTGAAGAAACTCCAGCTCTATTCAGTTGCATACAGTCTGCTCAGAGGTGACATGTGCCTGACATACAAGGCCATGTCCAACCCGGAATTAATGGACATGCTCCACCTCAAAAAATCCGAATCCACCAAAACCACTAGAGCAAGCGACTTAAACCTTAGCACGGATATAAATAGGACGTGCTGGAGGGATAGATTTATCACTCAGAGACTCCCTATGCTGTGGAATAAAATCCCGGTCCATGTGAGGCAAAGCACCTCGCTGGCTCTGTTCAAGAGAAATCTTGACCTGTCGATGGGAGATCGTAGGTTTATCCCGGGAGTCATCTCTGTGTCACTGCTGGACAGAGGCACAACAAACTAATGGGCACAGCATTTTTTCATATAAGGGGTGGCGTAAGACACAAAAATTTGGGCTAGGCTTATAAATGCCTTAGGGCAGATAGCCTAGTATAAACCTATGAACCTATAAATGGGGTACATTCCTGTCACGGTGTTAGAAACACAAAAGATTTGTTCTATCCACTTTCTAAGGAGGTGGGATTTATATGTGTGACTCATACCTCTCAACTGTACAGATTTTCACAGAATGTCCAGATTTTTGCTTTACATTTTTGATCTGTTCCTCATAAAAATTCTGTATTTTTTTGATGAGCTAAGGATTAAAGTTAATAAATAATTACGTGCATTTCAGTTTCAGACTTCATATCTTTCAGAAAATGTATTCCAACAGTCTTTTATTCTAGCAACTCTTTAAATGTGTCCATAGTTTAGGGCCGTTGTCCCCAGCATTATAACTGTTCTCTGAGAGATTGTCATTATCTGTGTTTACTTTGGTACTCATGCTGACTGAGTGGATGTCGAAGAATATTTACTATGACATTACGTGTCTTTAGCCTGACATACTGCTTTCTTTCCTTTTTTACTTTTGAAGTGGCTGCTGTCCATGTTTTTGTTTCATAGATACTTGCAAGTTAGGAAGCCAGCACTAATGTGGGGAGATGAAACCCAGTTGCATTCGGATTATAATGGTTTGGTATCTTGGTCTGAAAAAATATATATTTTTTAATCGTGGTATGCCTGCAGCTATGTACACTGCGGTTATGATGACTATTGATTGCTTTTCATTTGACAAGTTTATAGTTCCATTTTGATCATTAACATATTGAATAATCTAGTGGTGGTGTTACACGTACTTTATCTTTGGATTATTTGCTTACAAATATAACGAGGCATAGGTGTAGATGGGCGTACTTATTATAATGAAATTCCTACATTTTTTCTGATTGTCTCAGAAACTTTATAGTTCTAAGGTTTAGAATGGTTAGACCTGACTAAACTGTGTAGAGTGCAAAATATACCTACCTGATAGAAATGCACCACTAAAAATAACATTGTAATGGTTATAAGTGGCAATAGTTGAACATGTGTCCCTTTTTGAAGTTTTAAAGGCAGATTTGTTAGTATATTTTTAAGTGGTAGCTAGCTGGGTCATGTATGGGTGATGTCTGAGCACCAAATATTGAATTCTGGCCCCTCTGCTATATTTACACACATACATGTTTGAAGTTTGAACTAAATTTGTCTGCATAAGCCTAGCCAAAAAGGTACCCTGGCTTTCGCCACCCAAGAAAATTATTTTCCTGTGCCCCTGTCGAGCAGAGCCACAGAAGTGATCCCCGGGATGAATTTCCTATTTCCCATCCAATCATCAAGATTTTTCTTGGAGTGCTAATGAGGAGCTCTGTTTGACATGGTCTGTTCCAGAGTATGGGAAGTGTCTGGGACAGGAATCCATCCCTCCAGCATGTTCTGTTTATAAGGTTTAGGTCCCTACAGCATGTAGTTCAGGACTGGGATTTCTTTGTGGAGCATGTCCAACAGCCCTGGATTTGACATAGCTTTGTAGAGATTGCCTTTGAGTAAGCGATATGCGACAGATTAAAGTTGGAGTTTTTTGAGACTGTCTGCGTAGGGTATCTGTTTAAGGCCTGTAATCCTCTTTGTGAGGTATTTCTGTGGGCTCTCCAGTTGTTGATGTCATGTGAGATAAATACCAAAAGGGGGCGCTGTACTCTCTAATGGGTCTAATCAGTGATGAATAGAGGGGTAACAGTGACCTCTTTTTTTTTCTGGATGAGAAACCTTTTGTGATGAGGTGTGCCACGTAGGATTTCCTGACCACTGTGGCAATGTGATGATCATAGATTCATAGATATTCATATGTCCAGGAATTTAAAATCATTTACTATTATTTCTGTGCAGTGCTGCAAATTGTATCTGAGGTTTCTAACATCGTTAAATAAGGCTTTCTGGTTACCCTTCATCTAGTTGGCTATCTTTTACCTCATATCTGGCTTTGATTGATTTGATCAGGGTAATGATATCCCTGTTAGGTTTAGCAAGAGTGTCTTTAGCATCTTGAGAGTTAAATGTATTTTTGCAGGCAGTATGTTTTATTACAGAGCCTGTTTATATTTGGGTTTGACTAAATGGAATTATTCTTAAATACAGCTTACTATTTTACTTCAGAGGGGGTTAGATGCATCTATGCAGCTATTTACATGTGCATAGGGTTTGACAGTAAAGGATTCCACATAATTCAGGCCATCGCTTAGTTTTAGTAGATTAACCGTAACATAATCTCTGAAAACAGAGGTATTGGAAGATGCTTTTGGCTTCATTCTTCTAATGAATGTGACTGATTTGTGGTCCAGTTTAGCCAGGGAGGAAGTGGCAGTTGGACACCAAAGTTGTCCCATATTGTTAAGGACCAAGTCCAGGATTTTATCACTCTTATTTGGGCACAGACTAACTGATCCAGATATACTGTTGATGAAATCCAGAACTGTCTGGGAATACATACTCAAGGATATACAAATTTCCCAGTTAAGGGATGAGTAGTTGATTGAAGCCTCCTAGAATAATGGTACTGGCTTAATGCATAGGGACACCATATTAGTTAGGTAGGAGATATTGACTGATTGGGGTACATAGAGGGGACCTATAGTTGGGTATGACACAGTAAGGAGTTTTATTAATGCTAAGTTGGATGTAGAGGAGTTCCACGTCATTATCTCACCTAGCAAGTCTGGAGATGAATTGTTCTTTAAGAATATGTAGACACCATCACCCTTTTATCTAAGTTGGTAGGCCTGAACATGTGGCAGGTATTGAAATTATGCATTAATGGAGTGCTATCGTCGGTCTTGAAATAGGTCTCTGTAATGATGCTTATATAGATGTTTTCCAGGGGAAGGAGTGCTTGTAAGGAGTGGACTTAGCTTTGGCTCTGAAAAGGAAATTGGTTATTTTCTAATTCCGTATAAAAACTGTAAAAGTTTCTGAATTAAAACACACTATTTATTAAAGCAGCATCATGGTAGGGAATACCTCAGTACAGAGAGATTCAACTATATGCAAAGTCATAAGTTCCTTTATACCCTTCTGTCAAAAACAAACACCAAGTTCACACAGAGTTTAAATTTGTTGCAAATTTGACAAAATCTATTTATATACATTGCCAAGGCTGGAATGACTAAAAATATGTGGAAAGGAGGGCAGTTGGACAAAGTCTCTAAGGGAGGTATCATACCCCTCAGCTGTCCAGGTTTTTGCATAATGTCCAGATTTTTGCCCCATATTCCTCCTAAAAAGGATTGCTGTTGCTAAATAATTTTAGACATCATATCCTTTAGAAAAATGCATACCAACACAAATCCTGTTGTTCTAGTAATTTTATAAGTTCATGAAAGCAATATTTATAATCTGTCCTTGTTTATTTTAGTCTTTGTCCAGATTTCTTGCACTAAGAAGGTGTGTGTCTGTGTGTCTGTGTGTCTGTGTGTCTGTGTGTCTGTGTGTCTGTGTGTCTGTGTGTCTGTGTGTCTGTGTGTGTCTGTGTGTGTCTGTGTGTGTCTGTGTGTGTCTGTGTGTGTCTGTGTGTCTGTGTGTGTCTGTGTGTGTCTGTGTGTGTGTGTGTGTGTGTGTGTGTGTGTGTGTGTGTCTGTGTGTGTCAGAGAGAAATGCCCTACCATAGTTAAATCTAGCAGGTGGAATTTATTTTCAAGTGCTTTTTCAAGGAGTTGTGAGCTTCAAGGGAAGCAAAGGTTGCTGCTGCTCATGCTAAGTCTGTTTAAAATGTGCAACTGTTTTGTTTAGCAAATGCTATCGTTATTGTGGTATAGAATTTTAAAGCAGTGTTATCACAGCAGGTAGCATACTTGCATCTTGATGCAAAGGGCTGTAGGTTCGATTCCTTCAGCATGTACATTTGTATTTTAAGGGTGTATGGTACTGCAGTCCTTAGTATGTCATCCTTTGGATGAGGCACCTAATAACTGTGAACCTCTTTTTCAGTTTGCCACCCATTCCCTATTGCAATATTCCAGCTTACCATCTCTTTTAATGCAACAGAGGCAACTTATTCTTCAAGGGCAACAGGCACTGAATTTGTAAATGAAACACTGAAATATAAAGTTTTCTAGCAACAACCTCTTCATTGGTTTCAGATTTCTTTAATGTGGAAATATTTTACTTCTGCAGAGATTCTGCATATTGATTGATATTGGTGGATTGCGTGACAGAAGTTTGAGTGGCCCTTTATGGTTGAAATGTTCTGAATTGGGCAGGTTGTCATTATTAGGTTCATATGATTTGTTTTATTGCTTAAAGGAAAAATGTTCAGAAGTATAAATTTAAAACACTAACAAAAGTGGTGCTGTAATGTACAAGGGATATAATTCAGTTATATAGTATAATTAATACAGTCAGGCAGGTGAATCAAAGAACTTTTGCATGGTTCTAAAAATGTGTGCAAGGAGCCTATGATTTGAAAACAGCCCAAAGGTAAACTTACCCTGCCACTGGCCAGATGCATTTTCTTTGAATGTGTCTTTCAATGCTGTTTCAGTGAATGTGGGTCTTGAAGGTAGAGAAGTTTTAATGCTAAGTCTGTTTTCATTGCAAGACACTTGCTTTGTTTAGGTTTAGTAAATGTCTCAGTCTGTGCTATAAAATTTGAAATAAAAGGTTGTAAATTAAATCCAAATATCTGCAATCATTGTAGAAGTACAGTATGCACACTGAGAGATTTGAACAGTATCCATGACAAATAGAGAGAAATAGCCAAGTAATGGGACACTGGAATGGCTGTATGGGTGTGTGGGTGGGGCTGCGTGGGCAGGGCTCTGGGTTTGCACCCCCCTGCAAAAAAATCCTGTGATCTCCCTTGCAGCCTACCCTGTAAATCTGTCACCAGGTGGGCAGGGAGAGATGGGAAATGTTCCTGCACCTGGGAGGCTTGTGTTTGAGCTGGCCCTGAGTATTATCTGGATCTGCAGAAAACTGAACATAGGGCGAGAAAAAAGAAGAGGAGAAAAGAGAGAAATGGAGACAAAATAACTCGTGTTAAATAGCAAATGTGTTTATTTCAGTGACAGAAAATGACAGAAATTTTTATCTAGGAATATGAAACTGTTAGTAAGCGGCTGTTGTGTCTTTCGGCATTTCCTGGTTAGGGGTTGCCACAGCAGAACTCCGGTCTGCTAATGATTGGCAGTAGATTTTTACGTGCCGAGTTGCCGGCCCTGACGCACAACCTTCAATGAAGGTACACCCATTCACGCACGTCTCCACACAGAAAGCACTCTAGCTGAGAATCGAACAGGACAACTTCTTACTGTGAGATGACAACGCTACTGCAGCACCACCACCGCAGTACTTGTTAGTAAGCGGCTGTATACCTTATAATTAATAACGTGACAAGTAAATACTGGTACTTGTTGATGATCTGTTGGGTTTTCATTGTTATTACTTTAGTCTGACTGCATTGTTTGGCAGTGAAATTGTGTAAACCATCTACATTTTTTGTCGAACAACAAGTATTAAAGTACTGTTTCAAGGTCAGATATGTTTTCATTTCAAAAATTTTCATTAGTGACTTTCTCTCATTTCTTTTCATTTGCCTGATTTTAGTATAATAAAATCACAAAGAATATATTTACTGACCTCCTACTGATGCTTTAACTGTGACAGTCTGACAAGTTGAAATCTGTGGATGTTCATCGTATTATCCTGCTGCAGTCATCACACTTGGATCATCCTGCCGTCAGGCGGTCCTGCAGTCGGTCTGAATTCCAAAGTCTTGGTCCGGCGTCGGTTGCTGTTGCTTCTTCCCTGACGTCAGTGCGCCAGAGGTATACAAGAGGCATCCGACGCCATTTTCTTCAGTCTTTCTTGCCGCGCGGTGCCCGAAGCAGAAGCAGTTCGCAAGTGCCGGTCGGCCGACACCTGAGATTTTCGGTTCGAATTTCAGTCCGAAGTCTTCAATAAAGCTAAGTACTCCGTTGGGGAACATTTTCTTGCCTCAGTCCGATGTCAGAAAAAGTTAACAATTGCATTTCTTGTGGGAAGCAAATACCTCATAAGGACTTCCATTCCTATTGTATTCCTTGCCTAGGCCCAGACCACGACATCACAGGCTGTCGGTTTTGCCCTAGGTTTAATAAACGCACTATCAAACACCATTTTGACTTCGCACGGCATTACTTTGGTAGGAAATTTAATTATCATGCCGTCAGAGCAGCCGACGACCGCAATTCATAAAAAAACGCAAGGATAAAGACCGGCAGCCTAGGAATAAGCCAGACCCTGAGGCCTCAGCTGGGCCTGTCGCCGGTTCTCCAGTTTTCAGTGAGGTGCCTACGCAGCCCCTGACTACAGCAGAGCTGGGACCCCAGACAGCTGCTGACTCCCAAGCGGAGTCTACTAGGCTGACGCAGCCATCTACCGACACCGGAGCAGAATTAGACACCAGTGCGGAGGAAACGCCTTCGGTTGCAGAAGGTGTCTTCAGACTACACTCACCATTAAATCTTATGCTAAGCTTAAAACTCCTTTAAAGCCTAAGAAAACTGTTCATCAGGCTACAGGTCAAGGCCCCATGCCTAAGAAACAGATGCTTAAGATGGCTGAAGATTTTATTACCCTTATCAGGGGTTCCCATCCCCCTCCTGATAAATGACCAAGACAAGAGGAGGATTATGCATCCTCTGACCAGGTTTCTCTCCTCAGATTCTTCTGAGGAACAAGATTACACTTTTCCACCTTATGAGGATTCTGATGCTGAAGACTCTATTCCCTCAGCATCTCCCCCTGAAGACTACTCCTTTGGGGAAACATTACATACCATGAGGGAACATTTCCACTGGGAAGGCCAGGATTACTCCGAGAGTTCCTTTTGTTACCCCAGCACAGACCTCTTGCTATCCCTCCTGTTTTAGATATTGTGGATGATGTCTACTTGGAGTCTAGTTTAAATCCAGACTCTCTGCCTCCTGCTCCAGCCAAACCAGACCGATACTACAGAGTACCTGACTCTCACAAATTCCTTTATAAAAGCCCTATAGCTGACCCAGAAACCATTTCCCAGGGTCCTAAGGCTAAGGGCTATGTGTGCCCTCTGAAAGAGATTCCAAAAG
>NC_056742.1:151223262-151270144 GCF_019279795.1 Protopterus annectens
ATTGGGGGCACCTGACATCTGGGCCAAGAAAAAGAAAATGGCATCTGTTGCATGTTTTATACCCCTGACGACCTGATGTCATGGAAGAAGAGACTGCAACCGACGCACGACCCAAGACTTTGATATTCAGGCCAGCTGAGGACAACCTGCCACCAGATTACCCAAATGTAATTACTGCGACAGTGAATACACTCTAACATCTACATTTATGGCAAGTGTACACAACTGTACTTTCTCCCTCCTTAGTATCAAGGCTATTCAACCAGTCCCAGCAGAACAAAGGGGACAAGGTTTCTATTCAAGACTGTTCCTGGTTCCCAGAAAAGAAAATTACTGGCATCCTATCCTGGACCTGTCTATTCTCAACACCTTTCTGGTGGTTGCAGAATTCAAAATGCTACCTCTTCAACAGCTTCTTCCTATGCTAGCCAAGGATGCTTGGTTGGCAACCCTAGACTTAAAAGAAGCTTACCTGCAAATCCCAATAAGGGAATCTTGCAGGAAATATCTATGCTTCAGAGCAGGCTCCATGCGCTATCAGTTCTCTGCACTTCCCTTTGGTTTGCCTATTGCACCCAGGGTGTTCACAAAGTGCCTAGTTCCAGCCATTGCGTTTTGCAGGCAGAGAAATATTCAGATTTACCCATATTTGGACGATTGCCTGATTCGGGAAGAGAGTCAGGACTTGCTATTACAGTACCTGGCATTTGTAAAGAGACTTATGACTTCACTGGGATAAACCATCAACGCGAAGAAATTACACTGCCAAACGATTGTATTCCTTGCAGCAAGCTTGAACACAACTTCCCAGATGGCATTCCTCACTCCAGAAAACAAGTTTGACAACCTACTGGCCACAAAATCCCAGCTATATGCAAGGAGCATCCTGCAAGCCTTGGGGTTCATGGGCTCCTGCATTCTGTTAATTTCATGTGTAAGACTGCATATGAGGAAACTTCAGTGGTGTCTATAAAGTCTATGGTGCCTACATTCTCTGGACCTGGAAACGATAATTTCTATCATTCCTTGCCTAAGGGCGGAGTTTTTTTTGGTAGGCAGAGGCCTGCAGCCAAAATAAGGGTCTTCCTTTCACTCTACCCCCTGCCTCCCAAACCCTAACAGATTCATCAGACTATGCATGGGATGCTCACATGGCAGGGCAGTGCATTCAGGGCAAATGGAACCCGATACAGATGCACCTGCATATCAGTCAGAAAGAAATGTTAGATGAACTGAATGCTCTGACAGCCTTCAAAGACCTTATTCTTCCAGGACAACTATTGCTAAAGATAGAACACCACAGTTATGTGGTACATAAACAAGCGAGGGGTAATCCATTCCTACTCACTCTGCGGACTAGCCATGGCTCTGTGGAACACAGCCTTGAGCAGCCAAGTGAACCTACAAGCCCAATTCCTGCCAGGTGAACTCAGTTTGTCTGGGTCCATGAAATTTTTGCTGAAGTAATCTGCCAGTGAATTTTAACTGGAACCCAAAATATTCAAGCTCTTGAACAAATGGGGGGGGGACTCCAGAGGTAGACCTGTTTGCCTCCCCTCAGAACTACCAATTGAATAAATACTGCACCAGAACTCCCCACAGTCAAGCTTGGAAAGTGGATGCCCTGTCCTTTACCTGGGAAGGCATTCAGTTTATGCCCCCTACTCTCCTCTTGAAGGTCCTTTTAAATATCGAACAGAACAAGCCAAAAACAATACTGATTGCTCCGGGCTGGCCACGCTAGCACTGGTGCCCCCTTTTGCGCAGTCTGACTGTGTTAAAACCATGGCACCTGCCTCGTACCCCTTCCCTGCTGTCCCAGCAGGCGGGCCAGATTCTGCACCCTCAGGTTCAAACCCTGAACCTTGCAGCCCGGCTAATCCCCTGAACTAACTTTTAACAACCCTCAGTAAGCAGGTGGTTGATGTCATTCTTGAGGCAAGGAGGCCTAGTACTAGAAAATCCTATTTAGAAAAGTGAAAAAGATTCTGTTCCTGGAGCCAGTCTCTGGGGATGGTCACAACAGTGCCCAGCTTACCTCATATTCTAGATTATTTAACAGAAATTCTCCACAAGGGCCTGTCTTTCTCTTCAATTAAGATTCATGCCTCAGTCATATTGGCACATAATACTGAGCCACACCTCTTCTCTCATCCACTGCTAAAACAATTCCTTAGAGGGGCCAAAAATTTAAGACCGCCCAGGAGAGCTCCCATTCTAGCCTGAGACCTAAACTTTGTGTTGGAAAAACTTGCCCCCCCCCCCCCCCCTTGAACCAGCTGCTACAGCAGAGTTGAAATAATTCCTTTCTTGGAAAACAGATTTACTTCTCGCCATCACTTCTGCAAGAAGTCTGTCTGTCTGAATTGCAGGCCATTATGGCAGTGGAGCCCTTCATTATCTTCCACGTGGACAGGGTTTCCCACAGGACTATAGGCTGGTGTCTAGTGTGGCTCTGAACCAGTCCATTCATTTGCCTACTTTTTTCTTAATCTCCAGAATAAAGGGGAAAGGATACTGTATTCCCTGGATGTGCACAGACAGCTTAGATTCTATTTGGACAGGACTAAGTCTGTCAGAAAATATGACCAGCTGCTAGTCAGCTTTGCTGCAGGGGCAGAGGGGAAGGCTATTTCACAGCAAACCATTTCTAAATGGAGAGCACATTGCATCCATTTTGGCTACAAGCACCATGGAAAACCTACCCCACAGGGGATAACAACACATTTCTACCAGGGCTGCATCTACCTCTACTGCATTTTTCAGAGGAGTCCCTACCAGGGACATCCTGGAGCTCTGTACATACTTTCACCAAGCATTATCACTTGCCTATTTTTTCTAAATCCAGAGCTGGATTTGCCACAGCAGTCTCATAGGGCCTTATTGCTAGCCCTAATGCTCTTTAACTATCTCCACTCTTCCTTATCTGTGGGAATCAACCCAAATGTGATGACTTCAACAGTGAAACACTTGGTACAGTTGTGTACATTTACCATAAATGTAGATGTTGGAGTGTATTCACTGTTGCAGTCCTAGTTACCCTCCCTCCAGCCCTCTGACTTCTCTTGACTTTTACTTATCCTATTGGCTTGATATATATTATCATGTGTATTTGCTTTTTGCTGTGGGTGTTCTATACCGTATAATTGCTTCCTATTGTGTGGGGCATCTGACGTCTGGGGCAAGAAAAAGTGATGTAATGGTGTTTGCTGCATGTTTTACGCTCCTGACGACATGGTAGAAGCGACAGCATCCGACGCAGAAATCCCAAGACTCTGGTATTCAGGCTGGCTGAGGGCTTCCTGCAGACAGATAACCTAAATGTGATGACTGCAGCAGTGAATACACTCTAACATCTACATTAACGTAAGTGTACACAACTGTACTTTCTGTATAAGCCAGCATTTTCATGGCACTTTACAAGCTCCTGTTTCATACTACTGTGATCCCCATTATCTGAGTAATTTTTTTTTTTTTTTTTTTTAATTTATTTAATAACTTTTTTTCAGTAGTCCTATTCTGCATCTGTCCTACTTACATTTCTTACATCCTCTCTTGAGGTATAGCATTTATCATCAATATCCGCAGCTAGGTTTTGAAGCTCATAAATAAGATTCTGTCCCATGGCAGGCCATATATGGCTTGTCCATACCTGCACTTCATTAAACCCTTGCATTCGAATTTGAGGAATAACTTTACAGCATCCCTAGGATGCAGACAATCATCTTCACATCTTTAATGAGCATACGATGTTCATCGTACTTCACTGTTGCAGTCATCACCTGTGGGTTTTTCCTGCTGTGGTGGCCCTTGGCCGGCCCGAATACCAGAGTCAGTGTTTTTGTGCGCCAGCTGCTGTCGCTTGTAGTCCAACATCATGTCGTCAGTACTATAAAGCAAGGCAGCCGATGTCATTACATTGGTCTTTCTTGCTGTGTAGCCCATAGCAGAAGCAGATGTTCTTCGTGTTTCACTGTTGCGGTCATTACATTTGGGTAATCTGCTTGCAGGTTGCCCTCAGTCGGCCTGAGTAACAAAGTCTTGGGTCCTGCGTCGGTTGTCCCTTCTTCCATGACATCAGGTCGTCAGGGGTATAAAACATGCAGCCGATGCCATTACATCAGTCTTTCTTGCCGTGTGGTGCCTGACGCAGAAGCAGTTAGCAAGTGCTGGTCGGCAGACTCCTGAAATTTTCATTTTCGAGTTTCAGAACCTAAGTCTTCAACTTTAAAGCTAGTACCCCACTGGGGAAATTTTTCTTGCTCCTTACCGATGTCAGTAAAAGTTAATAATTGCATTACTTGTGGGAAGCAAATACCTCATAAGGATTTTCATTTGTACTGTATTCCTTGCCTAGGCCTTGACCACAATGTACCTTGCTGTCGGTTTTGTGCTAAATTTAATCAGCACACTATTAAATGTCTGTATATTTTTGCTTCTAAATAGTTTGGCTCACGATTTAATTACCCAGAATTGTCTGTTAGCCATCAGACTACGGGGATTCTGAAAAAACGCAGAGATAAAGACAGGCCGCCAAGGTCCAAAACTGCCGACGATGCTTCTCCTAAGCTAGTCGCCAGTTCGCTGGTACGTGAGGTGCTTTCGCAGCCCCTGATACCTGCTACTTCTGATTCACAGACCTGTACTGAGACCCATTCAGAGTCAGGTATGCCATGAGATTCTTCAACTATGGAACCCGCGGATGTCTCTACCTTGGATGGGTCTGGAGCTGGTGTGCAGGCACCGGCATCTGAGGGTGTATTCAGGCCTACAGACTTTCATATTGAATCAACACCTTCATTACTAAGGCCTAAATCTCGATCAATGTCTAAAAAACTGCCCAGGCCACATGCTCAGGCCCCTATGCCTAAAAAACAAATGATAAAAATGGCTGAAGATCTAATAATGCTAATCAGGGGTTGCCACCCCCCCCCCCCCAAGAGGCCTAGGGCTGAGCTTGATTATGAATCTTCTGATCAGGATTCTGTTTCTTCTGATGACCTGGATTTGTCCATACCTACTTATGAAGATTCTGATGCAGAGGATTCTATTCCCTCTGCTTCCCCTTATGAGGATTTTTCTTTTGGGGAAACTTTACATACTTTAAGGGAGCATTTTCACTGGGAAAGCCAGGAATTTTCTGATTCAAAAAGAGGCATAGGGATTTTCTTCTACCTCAGCATAGGCCTTTGGCTATACCTCCTGTATTAGACATTGTTGTTTTCTCGGAATCTAGTTTGGCCCCTGATTCCCTGCCTCCTGCTCCTAGCAAACCTGACATACTACAGGGTTCCCGAGTCCCACAAGTTCCTTTTCAAAAATCCTGTTGCAGATCCCGAGACTATTTCTCAGAGGCCCAAGGGCATTAAGGCTTCTACTGCTAAAAATCCTATCCCTTCTTATAGAGACTCCAGGGCGCTGGATAGATGGGGTAAAAAGGTTTATACTTCTGCAACCTTGGCAATCATAGCTTTAAACTGCCAATTTCATATGGTAAAATAGCAACATGTTATTGGACTGCTTAAACAGAAATTGATGATTCTTGACTGTGGAAAATAAAGATTTACATGACTTAATGCATTCTGCTGAACAAGTTGGAAAAGATGCTTTGCAATGTGGTTTTGATTCAGAGGCCTCTTGCAGGGCTGCTGTTACTGGGTCTGTGCTTAGAAGGCATACTTTGCTTAAGGAGCAATCTTTGCCTGATCATGTTGAAGCTAAATTGTTGGATGCTCCTTTAAATCAGGACCGCCTGTTTGGCAGCAAGGCTGAAGAAGTTCTTAAGATGGAAGATAAAGCTAAATCTATGCAAACTGTTACAGATTTTTTTACAAATGCAACCTCCTAGATTTAGTAGGCACTGGCCTACTAAGAATTGGTCCTTTCCAGTCCCTTCCAGGTCTTCTCAAGCCACACCCAGACCCAGCAAAAACCCCAGGTTTCAGCCCCAGGGGACTCTCAGAACTAAGCAGTGGGGGTCCTCCACTTCCAAATCTGGAAATAAGACACCCCCTATGGTAAACAGTCTCAATGACTTCTTTTTAAAATTCCCAAGCTCTTCTCTTTTGACTGCCCCTTTGGGGGGAAAGATTGCTCTTCATGCAAAGAACTGGGAACTCATAACCCAGGACAAATGGCTTTTAAATATAGTTTCCCAGGGATACAGATTTCATTTCCAAACGTTGCCAACACTAAAAGGGTGACACCAAATCAGTGGGCAGAGGCTCAAAAACAAGTACTTTCCTCTTAAGCATGGGGGCTATTCAACTGGTACTAGAAGAGGAAAAGGCACAAGGTTTCTACTCCAGACTTTTTCTGGTACCCAGAAAAGACATATCATGGCTTCTAATCCTGGACCTGTCTACTCCATCACCTTTCTGGAGGTTCCAAAATTCAAGATGCTGACTCACCAATTACCTCCTATGCTAGGCAAAGATGCCTGGTTGGCAACACTAGATTTAAAAGAAGCATACCTGCACATCCCAATCGGGGAATCTTGCAGAAGATACCTACGCTTCAAAGCAAGCTGCACACATTATCAGTTCTCTGCACTGCCCTTTGGCTTGTCTACTGAGCCCAAGGTATTCACAAAGTGCCTGGCTCCAGTTATTGCATTTTTGCAGGCAAAGTAGTATTCAAATATACCCATATCTGGACGATTGTCTAATTCAGGTAGAAATCCAGGGCATACTTTTGAATCCTCTGGCGTTTGTAAAAAAAAAGGGTTCTAACTTGTCTGGGGTACACCATAAAAGAAAGGAAATCACCACTGGTACCCTGTCAACAAATTACATTCCTGGGACCAAGCTTGAATACAACTTCCCAGATGGCTTACCTCATGCCAGAAAAGCAAATTCATTTGGTAACCTATTTCAAACAAGTGGCCACAAAAATCCTGCTATCTGCAAGACAAATACTGCAAGCCTTGGGGTTCATGGCCTCCTGCATTCTTCTAATTCCATATGCAAGACTGCATATGAGGAAACTACAGTGGTATCTAAAAAGCCTATGGAGTCAACATTCTCACAGCCTGGAAACAATCAATCATAGCTTGCCTACGCCTAGAGTTCCTCTGGTGGGCAGCCTACCATTCACACTACCCCCTGCCACCCAAACACTAACAGATGCATCAGACTATGTCTGGGGGGCTCACTTGGCAGGGAAGTGCATTCAGGACAAATGGAACCCAAGTCAAATGCACCTGCATATCGATCAAAAAGAAATGTTAGCTCTACAGAATGCTCGGCCAGCCTTCAAGGACTACATTCTTCCAGGACAACACCACGGTTATGTGGTACTTAAGCTGGGAAGTACACATTCCTACCCCCTCTGCAGACTAGCCATGACATTGTGGAACACTGCCTTGAGCTACCAAGTGCACCTACAAGCTCAATTCCTGCCAGGAAAATTTAAATACACTGGCAGACGGACTAAGCGGAAACCTCATGGACCCACACGAGTGGAAACTGGAACCAAGGAATTTCAACATGTGAATGGTGGAGCCCAAACATAGATCTATTTGCCTCCCCCCAGAACTACCAGTTGGATATGTTTTTGCACAAGGACACCCCACAAACAAACTTGGAAAGTGGATGCTCTGTCCTTTAGCTGGAAAAACCTATCCGTCTACGCCTTCCCCTCGCTGCCTCTGCTCTCCAAAGTTCTGCTAAAAGTCAAACAGGACAAACCAAGGATTATCTTGATTGCTCCGGACTGGCAGCACCAACACTGGTACCCCTCCTGTACAGTGTGTCTGTTATCTCCATGGCACCTGCTTCAGACACATTCCCTGCTGTCTCAGCATGAGAACCAAATTTTGCACCCTCCGCTTCCAACATTGAACCTTTCAAGCTGGCTAATCACTTAAATGCACCATTATCCCTCCGCAAACCTGTGATGGATGTCATCTTAGAGGCAAGGAGACCTAGTACTAGAAAATCTTATGCTGAAAAATGGAAACTATTCTGTGCCTGGAACCATAGATGAGCACAGCAGCGCCCAGTTTACCTCAGATTTTGCAATACTTAACTGAGATGCTTCACAAGGGCCTGTCTTTTTCCTCCATTAAAATTCACTCAGCCATTTCAACTCCTTTATAACACAGAACCTCCCCTCTTCTCTCATCCTCTGCTCAAGCAGTACCTCAGAGGGGCCAAAAACTTGAGACCACCCAGGAGAGCTCCAACCCCTGCCTGGGACCTTAACTTTGTATTTGAGAAACTTGGAAAACAGCTTTCCTTTTAACAATCACTTCAGCCAGAAGGATATCTGAATTACAGGCCCTTATGGCAGTGGAGCCTTTCATAGTCTTTCATGCGGACAGGGTGTTACTCAGGACCAATCCATCCTTCATGCCCAAAGTGGTATCCATTGTGGCTCTTAATCAGTCCATTCATTTGCCAACCTTCTTTCCCAGTCCACAGAACAAAGGGGAACTGATTCTACATTCCTTGGATGTGCACAGACAACTTGGATTCTACTTGGACAGGACTAAACCTTGAATATCTGAACAACTGCTGGTAGCATTTTGCTGTAGGGGCATTGAGGAAGGCTATTTCAAAACAAACCATTTCTAAATGGAGAAGCCACTGCATTCATTTCTGCTATAAGAACCATGGAAAACATATCCCCCAGGGGAGCAGATCTCACTCCACCAGGGCTGCATCTACTTCTACAGCCTTCCTCAGATGTGTTTCTTACCAGGGACATCCTAGAAGTTGCTAACTGGAGTTCTGTACATACTTTCATCAAGCATCATCATTTGCCAATTTTCTTTAAATCCAGAGCTGGCCCTGCTACTGCTATCTTGCAGGGCCTTATAGCTGGCCCTAATGCTATATAAACTCCTCCCAACCACAGCTTTGGGAATCTACCCAAATGTAATGACTGCAACAGTGAAATACGAAGAACATAGTACAGTTGTGTATGTACATATATGTATAAATGTAGATGTTGAGTGTATTCACTGTTGCAGTCCTGGTTACCCCTCCCTCCAGCCCCCTAATTCTTCTGGCTATACCTCTACTTTCCTTTACTATACTTAAAAGGCTTTTTGGTGTATTTGCTTTTTGTTGGAGGTATTCCTTTGTGTTTTTATGTTTATTTGCTCCCCATTAGGGGGGCACCTGACATCTGGGGCAAGAAAAATTGATGTAATGGCGTTAGCTGCATGTTTTATACCCCTGACGTCATGGAAGAAGGGACAGCAACCGACGCAGGGCCCAAGACTTTGTTAATCAGGCCAGATCACCCAAATGTAATGACTGCAACAGTGAATACACTCTAACATCTGCATTTATGATGTGTACACAACTGTACTTTCGCACAAGTGCCAGTTGGTCGCTACCAGAAGTCGAATTGCAGCAGAAAACATCTAAATCTATGTACCCCGTTGGAGACCCTTTTTTCTTGCTCTAACTGATGTCTGCAAGAGTTAACAATTGTCTCGCCTGTGGAAAGCGGATCTGACACAGACTTTCACTCTTACTGCATCACTTGTTTAGCCCCAGACCATGACATCCCTCGTTGCCGGTTCTGTGCCCTCTTTTTTTAGTGTGATAATTTGCTGTAGAGTTCTTTGTAGACTGCTGTTTTCGTATTCCGTCTTCAAATGCCGATATGGCGTCAGTCAGCCAACAATCCGCCAACATTCTGAAAAAACAAAGCTAGAGACAGGCCACACAAGGCTAAGCCTTCCTACGATGCTACTGATAAGCAAGTAGTCAGCTCTCTGGAATTCATTGAGGTGCTTTCACAGCCCCTGATACCAGACTCGCTTCTGCGCAGGCCTCTGCTGAGACCCTTTTGGAGTCTGGTATGCCACAGAAATCCACTTAGTCTACCGAGCCTTTGGCTGTCTCTGCCTCTGTTGGGTCTGGACCCGTGATGCAGGCACCGGCTTCCGAGGAGGCCGTTCACACTACCGATTCTAGACAAAAAAAGACTAGTTTCTCGGAGACCGGATTCTCTTGGGCCTTTAAGCCAGGTCACTCCTAGGAAATCTGTTTCTAGCCACCATCTTGCTACTGCTCCCCCAGCCCAAGCTCAAATGCTTAAAAAGGCGGAGGATCTCCTCTCCCTTATCCGAGGTACTCAAGCCCCCATTCCAAAAAGGAAAAGGCTTCCTTCTCCAGAAATTGACAGAGTCTGAGGAATCTGATTATTCTGCATATGAAGAGGAACATCAGCCCTTGCAGAGGAATCCATCCCCTCTGCCTCCCTTCCAGAGGACCTCTCCTTCGGGGAAACCCTTCACTCCCTCAGAGAACACTTTTTCAGTGGGAATCTCAGGACTACCCACAAATCAAGGAAATTACTTGGAGAGTTTCTGGACCTGCCCCAGCACAGATCCCTGTTCACCCCACCTAGTCTAGAAGTGGTGGATGATTTCCTTGAATCCAGTTTAGACCCTGATGCCCTGCCTCCTCCAGCTAAACCTGACCGGTACTATTGAGTACTGGATTCTCAAGTACCTGTACTGGATTCTCACAAATACCTGTACAGGAACCCTGCTGCAGACTACAGGGACCCAAAGGAGTAAGACTAGTTTTGCCAAGATTCCTCTACCTTCTGACAAAGACTCCAGATATTCCAGAGCTCTGGACAGATGGGGTAAGAAAGTCCTACACCTTTGCAACCTTAGCTGTCAGAGCACTCGGTTGTCTGTTCCATATGTTAAAATAGCAACAACACACTTTGGAACAATTAAAACAGAAGATTGCTACCTCTCCTGACTGTGCCAACTCTAAAGAGTGGGCAGAATTACTACACTCTGCTGGTCAGTGGCCAAGCGCTGTTTACAATGTGGCTATGATGCCATAGACGCCTCTAGCATGGCAGCAGTGACAGAATCAGTTATTAGAAGACATGAATGGCTGAAGGAACATACTCTCCCTGATCATGTCAAGTCTAAACTTATTTGTGCACCCCTAGATAAGAAGTGCCTGTTTGGGGGGAAAAAGCAGAAGAGGTGCTTAAAAAGATGGGAAACAAAGCAAAATCTATGCAAGCAGTAAAAGATTTCTTTCAGTTCAACTGCCCAGATTCAACAGGAACGTCCCCTCTAAGCACTGGGCCTTCCTTTCCCTGCAGCCAGGGCCAAAGCAAACCCCGCAGGGGCAGGACATCCAGGGCCCCTACCCCAGGGCCAGCAAAGAAGCAAAAAATGGACCACTTCTGCCTCTAAGGCAGGGAGCTCTAAGCAGAGCTTCTATGGCAAGCACTCTCCCTCTGCCTTCCTTTCACTCCTCTAAAACTAGGAGGAAGGCTTATCCTCTTAAAAGGACAATTGGGTCTCTATAACCAAGACCCAAAGTGTACTAAAAATCATTTCTCAGGGATACATATTCTCCTTCAGCGAATTACCAGTTCCAAGAGGGTACCCAGACCCCCCCCCCCCAAACCAGTGGGCAGAGGCAGTAAAACGTGTAAAAACACTAGTATCCCAGGGGTAGTAGAACCTGTCCCTCTGGATCAAACGAGAAAAGGTTTTTACTCCAGACTGTTCCTTGTACCCAGAAAAGAGGGCACTTGGTGTCCCATCCTGGATCTATCCAAACTGAACACCTTCTTGGTGGTCCCCAAATTCAAAATGCTAACCTTGCAGCACCTCCTACCTATGCTCACACCAAATGCCTGGCTGGTGACACTAGACCTAAAAGATATCTACCTCCACATCCTAATCAGGGAATCGTGCAGAAAATTCCTGCGCTTCAGAGCAATCAAAATCGGCACTTTCAGTTCTCTGCACTGCCCTTTGGGTTATCTACTGCTCCCAGTGTATTCACCAAATGCTTGGCCCCGGCCATGGCATTTTGCAGACAGAAATGTACAGATTTACCCTTACCTGGACGACTGCCTTATTCACGCGAGCTGCAAAGAAAGGTTGCTCCAGGATCTTCTCTTTGTGAAAAAACTCCCAACTTCGCTAGGGTTCACCAGCAACGAGAAAAAATCAAAGCAAAACCCCACCAAGAAAATTGTTTTCCTGGGAGCTGTACTAGACACAGCAACCGTTATGGCCTTCCTACCCTTGGAAAAGCAGAGCTTCCTGCCTCTTTACTTCACCCAGCTGGCTTCCAGAAGTCACCTCATTGTGAGGAAGTTCCTGCAAGTCCTGGGATACATGGCATCTTGCATCCTTCTTATCCCTCTAGCCAGGCTTCACATGAGAAAGCTTCAGTAGTACTTAAAGAACCTTTGGTGTTAGCACTTTTCAGTCTCTAGAGACCACTTTCCCACTGATCCTTTGCATAAGGGATGAATTTCGCTGGTGGACAGAGGCCTGTGCCATGAACAAGGGTCTTCCCTTCAGGCCAGACCATCACCAGCAATGCCTCAGACATAGCTTGGGGTGCTCACTTAGCAGACAGGTGTACCCAAGGCCTTTGGAATGCCCAGCAACTTCACTTGCACATCAACCAGAAAGAAATGATGGCAGTGCAAAGGCTCTGACTTCCTTCCAACCCCTTCTCAGTACAAGTGTCCTCCTTATAAAAACAGACACCACCACAGTAATGTGGTACATCAGCAAGCAGGGGGGCACCCAATCCGACCCCCTGTGCAGGTTAGCCATGAGTCTGTGGCTCACAGCCACCTCCATGGGGCTACACCTGATTGCCCAATACTTACAGGGATCAACAACACACTGGCAGACCACCTAAGCAGAAACTTACTGGACCCCCTACAGATGGTACCTCCACAGAAAAATCTTTCTGCAAATCACCCAGGAGTGGGGGACCCCAGAGGTGGTTCTCTTTGCCTCTCCCCCTCATCCACCAGCTATATTTTGTACCAGGGAATATCGCCTCCTAGCATGGAAGGTGGATGCCTTGACCTTTCCCTGGAGCTCCCTCTTTGTGTACGCATACCCTCCTGTACTGCTCTACTCTCAAGGTTTTGATCAAAATAAGAGAGGAGAAAGACCAAAGGCCATCCTCATTGCTCCTGATTGGCCCAGACAGCATTAGTACTCCTTACTACGCAGTCTAACTTCACAGCCCCTGAAGCTGCTTCCACTGTGGTCAGACCTCTTGACCCAGGAGAGAGGGAAGGTACTGCACCCAGATCTACAGACTCTCAAACTTGACTCGTACACTAAAAACGAACAAGTCGTCACTGTTAAGCAAACAGGTCCTGGACATCATCACAGAGGCCAGAAGGCCCAGTGCAAGAAAATGTTATGCAGGAAAATGGAAAAGATTCTGCTCCTGGAAACATCTGAATAGGGCAGTTCCTCCCAACCTTCCATCCCTCTCATCTCTGATTACTTAGCAGAGTTGCTCAACAATGGCCTCTTCTTCTTCTCTATTAAAATCCATGCCTCTGCCATCTCTGCCCATTTTATGACTCGCACCAAATTCTCTTCTCTCATCCTTTGATTAAGCAATTCCTCAGAGGGGCTTTTAATATCCGGCCTCCCAGAAGACCCCCTACTCCACCCTGGGACCTGAATTATGCGTTAGAGAAGCTAACCTTACCTCCTTTCGAACCTGCAACTTCAACAGAATTGAAATGCCTCTCCTGGAAGACTGCCTTCCTACTAGCTCTCACCTCGGCCAGAAGGGTCTCAGAACTTCAAGCTCTTATGGCTGTTGAGCCCTTCATAATTTTCCATGCAGAGAGTCTCCCTGAGGTCTAATCCCTCCTTTATGCCCAAGGTGGTATCTGATGTGACCCTTAACCAGGCCATACATCTTCCCACCGTCTTTCTCAACCCTCGGAGCAAGGGGGAAAGAATTCTACACTCACTAGATGTGCACAGACAACTCTGATATTATCTGGACCACACTAAGCAATTCAGAAAAACTGACCAGCTTCTGGTAAGCTTTGCCCCAGGGGCAGAAGGGAAGCTAATCTCCAAACAAACAATTTCCAAAAGGATTTCGCACTGTATCCATTTTTGCTACAGCCAGCATGGGAAACACATCCCTAAGTCAATCCGCACCCACTCCACTAGCACAACCTCCACTTCCACTGCCTTCTTCAGAGGAGTACCTACCAGGGACATATTGGAAGCAGCCACCTGGACCTCTGTCCATACCTTTACAAAGCATTACCACCTACCCTCTTTTCTAAGTCTAGGGCAGGGTTTGCCTCTGCAATCCTGCAGGGCCTCCTGACCCATACCCTACGAATCCACCTATCCTTCCACCCTTTTCATCAGCTTTGGGAATCCTCCCACAGGTGATGACAGCAACAGTGAAACACGAAGAACATAGTACAATTGTGTACACTTACTATAAATGTAGATGTCAGAGTGTATTCATTGTTGCAGTCTTGGTTGCCCTCCCTCCATCCCCCACTTCACATCTTCCCCTAGGGGGACACCGGCTTCCCAAGGTGGCTGTTTGTCTCCAGGACCACTACTCTCTTTTCCCTTGTACTTTTTGACTGGCAAAACTGATGTAATGATGTCAGCTGACTTGCTTTATAGTACTGATGACCTGACTTCAGACTACAAGCGACAGCAGCTGGTGCACAGAAACATTGACTCTGGTATTCGGGCCAGCTGAGGGCTACCACAGCAGGGATAACAAACAGGTGATGACTGCAACAGTGAATACACACATCTCCATTTATGGCAAGTGTACGCAACTGTACTTTTCTGATCTCAAATATTCTTGTACAGAAACCATTATGACTTGTAATCTGTTTCCCCAGGCAACGCACTTCACCCCCCCCCCCCCCCCAAGGAACAGTGTTAGAGACACTGTAGTTGGGTAGTGGCCGTTCGGAGCCCCTTTATGCATCCCCCTTTCTTCCTTGATGTCCACGTTCATTCAGAAGGCAATTGGATGCAAAGCCACAATGATCCTCATGACTCTTTGGCCCAGGAAAGTTTTGATGTCGTGTAGTCCAATCTGCCTACATTCTTACCCGTGGGTTCAGAGCTGAATGTCTGCTCCGACTCAGCCCAGCCAATAGAAAGTCTTCAAGCTAGAAAAGTTGGCCAAGATGGTATTCCATGCTGTACTGCTCTCTATCCCCAGATCTTGTTTGCCGCTCGTGTAGCTCGGATGTGGTCTCGCTCTTGGCTGGGCTAAGATGATATCCCATGCTGCACTGCTCTCTATCCCCAGATCTCGTTTGTAGCTCGGATGTGGTCTCGCTCTTGGCTATGGCCAAGTACCCTTTTTCTTCCTTATCAAAGAAAATTGTTGCAAACCAAAAAGCTATTTTAATAGCTATTGTGTGTTATTGTCTTGTTTTGTTTTGAGAAAATATTGTGTTTTGGACCGTTTTTCTGTGGTATCCCACTAGCTGTTTCCAACGGAAAAAAAAAGGACAGGGGAACTGAGACCCATATTGGATCTCAGTCAATTGAACACCCATGTGCAAAAGTCCAAGTTCCGAATAGTCCCATTGCAATCTATTCTCCCATTGTTGGGAAAAGAAGTGTAGATGTGCTCCATCGACCTCAAGGATGCTTACTACCACATAAAGATGGACAGGGCATCCAGAAGTCACCTGCGCTTCCGGCTGGGAGCCGATCGTTTTCAGTTTCGAGCCCTGCTGTTTGCTCTCACCACAGCCCCCAGGGTGTTTACCAAATACATGGCAGTGGTGACTGTTCACCTGAGACGTTGGGGATTCAAAGTGTTTCCATACCTGGATGACTGGTTCCTTACTGCCACCAGCAGGCATCTACTGCTTCAGACCAGGGATGCTACTATCAACCTATGTCAACAGTTGGACATCACATTGAACTGGGAAAAATCTGCCTTGTTGCCCTCGCAGCGTGTCACTTTTTTAGGTGCCGAACTAGAGACTGTCCTCATGAGGGCATTTCTACCACAGGAAAGAATCTGAGTCCTACAACATGTTCACTCCTTGCTCCCTCTGAGAAGAGCGAAGGCAAGATGGGACCTCCAACTTGGCAATGGCTGCTACGATTATGTTGGTCCCTCTGGCAAGGTTACATATGAGGCTCCTTCAGTGGCTACTCTTTGCCCAGTGGTTTCTTCGTCTTCCACTTTCTCACCCTGTTCTCACAGACGGGTGCAAACAAGATCTCAGTTGGTGGCTTTGCACCGGCAACCTGAATGCAGGAAAGCCTTTCGTTCCTGCGCCCCTGGTTGCCATGGTGACCACGGATGCCTCCCAGATGGGGTGGGGGGGCATTATCTAGGCAGAACAGTCCAAGGCACGTGGTAAGAGCACAAGATGCATCTGCATATCAATGTCCTGGAGATGAAAGCTGTGCTATTAGCGTTGCAAGCACTCCAGAGTTTTGTCTTCCTCTCAGTACTATTGTAGTCCACTCAGGCAATATGTTAGTGGTGTGGTATCTGAACAAGCAGGGAGGAACAACGTCTTACCCCCCTTTGCAGGGAGGCCATGCGATTGTGACAGTGTCTTCCCAATGTTTTCTGGTGGCAACGCACATTCAGGGGAAGTCCAATGTGATCGCAGACAGGCTAAGCAGAGCTATTCTGATGCCTTACGAGTGGTCCCTGAACTGTCAAGTTGCGGAACAGATCTTTCGCAGGTGGGGTCAGCCTTGCTGCGACCTTTTTGCCAGCCCCCTCAATGCCAAATGCAGCAGCTACTTCACATTGATCCCCCCTCAGGGGGAGTCGCTCAGGGACGCTCTAGTCCATGATTGGCCCTCCGGTCTACTATAAGCCTTCCCTCCAGTCCCCTTGCTGTTAAAGGTTATTCAGAAAGTGCAATCCTTGGGAAGCAGAATGATTCTGATTGCCCCACACTGGCCTCGTCAAATTTGGTTCCCCTTTCTCTGTCCCTACCTTATGGACGCCCCTTGGATTCTGGACCCACAACCAGACTTACTGACACACATGTCAGGGCAGCTCCATCCCTCTCTTCGGACCCTCCGGTTGACAGCCTGGCTACTCCACTTCCGTCATTTAGTTAGGCTCCATCATTTTTCGATGGAGGTGGTTCATATTTTATCTTCCTCTCAAGCCCTTGACCAGGAAAATTTATTACAGTAAATGGAAGAGGTTTTCAATCTGGGCACATGCCAAAAAGATTCACCCTTACACAGCTCCAATTTCGTCTGTATTGGAGTTCTTGTCTATGCTCTGTGGCTGCTGAACCCTGGTTAAAATCATAGTCCAATAGGCGGCGATTTCTACCTTTCATGTCGCAGGTGAGCCTAGCCTGATGGCACATAACTGTAAGGCTTTCTTGAAGGGCACGTCCTCCGGTATCGGAACCTGTTGTGCCTTGGGACTTAAACTTTGTTCTACAGGGTCTGTCTTCACCCCCCTTTGAGCCTGCAGCCACTTGCGATTTAAAATTCTTAACTTGGAAGACTGTCTCTTTAGTAGCCATCACGTCAGCCAGACGCATTTTGGAGCTTCAAGCTTTATCAATCAAACCCCCTTATTTGATTTTTCATAAGGACAGGGTTTCACTCAGACTGAACCCTTCTTCTTTTCTTCCCAAAGTGGCGTCAGTATTACAGCCGGGTGACGTCTACAGGCGTTTCTACAGTTACCTCCTCCTCCTCCTCTAGGCGTCAAATACTGCCTGTTCATATTTGCATTAATAATTCCAAAACCATGCTACACAGAAGGTGCCAGAATATTTTATCTTCAAGTATATATGATGGCAAACACAATTGTATTGATATATGACTTCTAAGTATTTGTTAGAACTGTAAAGTGATAATGTCATTTTTTAAAGGCTGAAGCCACACCCACTGGGAGTTAAAGGTACACACTCAAAAGAGCTCTTCTGGAGGGAATGAGTTAACCAATCTATTGAATTGCCAGTGTTTTTTCCCCAGTTCTCAAGCAAGGCAGAATTCAAATTTCATCAATTGGATGTGCACAGACAATTGTTTTTATTTGCACAGAACGAAAGACTTCAGAAAATCTGATCAGTTGTTTGTTTCCTTTTTGGAAAAAAGAATTGGGTCTCCTGTCTCCAAAGTCACGTTGTCCTATGAATGATATTTGTGCTGCGGCTACTTTGGCATCTCCTCACACCTTTGTTACTCATTACAAGTTGGATGTGGTATCTAGGGGCAGGTCTTCCTTTGGTTTCACAGTGCTCAGGAGTATTTTCCACTGAGCCTCCCAGGATTTAGATGCTGGGGATGCTGTCCCACGAGTAAGAATGTAGGCGAGATTGGACTACATAACATCAAGAAGTTATGTACTCACCTTAACGTTCGATGTAAGTAGTCCATCTCTCCTCACATTCTTACTTACCCCCCCTTTCCCCATCCTGGAGGATCTGGAGGTTAGGTCTGGTTTCAGAGCTCCCTTCATTCTTGGTTTGTTCTTCTTTCTTTAGGTGTTACTCATGGAGAATGAGTGCTGGTGCTCGCAGCAAACTAGATCTGGGGATAGAGAGCAGTGCAGCATGGGATACCATCTTAGCCCAGCCAATAGAAAGACTTTGAGCTAGAAATTGAATTGAATAGAATTGGAGCCAACATTCGGCTCCGAACCCACGGGTAAGAAAGTGAGGTGAGATGGACTACATACATCGAACGTTATGGTGAGTACATAACTTCTTGTTTTTGCCTGCTGAAGCTTCACATCTGGGAAGCCCCTGGCTTCTGGAACCCACGATGGGTCGTCTTTTTTTTTTTTTTTTTTTTTTTTTTTTTTCCTTCCTTCCTGTTCATCCAGACTGTCTCAACCTCAGATTAACAACTTGGTTTCTGCAGTTTCAGGGTTTTCACATCATGGCCATCAATATCAGTGTCTCAAAGTAACTACCTGTAGAGTGTACCATAACAAATGGAAATGTTGGTCTTTTTTGTCAGCTGCTCAAAGAATATACCCTGCCATCACCTCCATTCCATAGATGTTAACTTTCACAACTATTTGCTTCAGGTTTTTTAAAGGTACATTTGTCTGCCATCTCTATTTTTCACCATGTTATTGGTTCTCTTTAGCTTCTAATAGACTCTGCCTTTCTCAAATCAGTCTTTCTTCTCTGCCCTGCAGTCAGTGTCTTTCTCCTTGGGACCTCAATTGCATTCTGGAACCCTTACCAAAGGTTCCCTTTGAATTAGCTAGCATCCTCTGTTCCTTTTAAATTTGTCTTTGAAGACCATGTTTCTTGTGGCAATTACCTTTGCCAGAAGAATCAGCATTGCAGGTACTGTGCTTCTGGAAAAAAAGTAGTCATGCACAAACCCTTCTTTTTTTTCCCAAGGTGGCATCCAAAATAAACAAGTCAACCCATTAACTTTCGTCATTTCCCCCAGCCACTCAAACAAGGTTGAATGCATTCTCCATTATGCATTGGATGTTCCTAAACATCTGAGATTTTGCTTGCAAAGAAGTAAAACTTTAGAAAAGATTATCTGCTTTTTGTGTCCTTCACATGCTTTGTTCCAAAGTTTCCAACATCACCTTATCCAAATGGCCTTCAGATTTGTTAGCAGAATAACCAAAACGCAAGTCCCTCACTATGTAGACATGAGTCTTAGTCAGGAAGGTCTACAAGCTAATTCAGGAAAGTCTATAAGTTACTTCTGTAGCCTTCTTTAGAAATTCTTCTGACAAAATGTGTGCTACTGCAGCCTGGTCTGCATTGCATACATTTCTTGCACATTACAAACCAGACTTCATTTCCAAGGTCTAGAGATGTATTTGAAGCCACTATCCCAAGGGTCTTCTATTATGATTTCTTCCAAGTGTTCTGTAGTTGGAGGATTCTGACCCATCCATTGGATCAGACTGATGGGATAAATTAGAATATAATATTGTCCAGTATTATGCAAGTACATGACTGTCATCCGTACAATAAGCCCACCTTCCTTCCATTTCAAATTCTTAATTTCTAAGGGCCTTAAGTATCTTCACAGCACTTCTTTGGTGTTCTCTATAACAAGCCAATTGTTATTGGATAGTAAGACTAAAGTAGCCTCACCTACAGGTGTGTTGAGTAATAAAATAAAGGAGCCCGAGGTTGGAGCACTAGCTTTGCTGTCTCTGATCAGCAACCGGCCTGAAGGCTCATCGGTCATATTGGATGGATGTGAATGAAAAGCTGCCTTTTGGTCTAGTAACCTTGCTTTAACAAGGATTTTTTTATCTCAGTTTTGGACCGTAAACAACATGCTCTGTTAGTGTAATATAAATATATAGAATGAAATGTCCAGTACAGAGGAAGTGTTGAGCATTGACAGACTTGTTTTTCCAGTCCATTTAGTCACTTCATTCCCTAATTTCAGAGTTTTTTTGGTTTTAGAAGCTGAGTGTTAAAAAGCATGGAATTTTTTTCTCGGGGATGTAAATCATAAAATTGTTTGCTTTAAAGAGGAGTGAAATAACATTGCTTTGTAGCAGAATAGTTGTGTAGAAATTATGTTGCTTTATAGTTGACATGCTTTCTGGGAAAGAGTAGATCTTTACTGTAGAAGATTCTCTTTAAAGATGTTGTGCAGATGTCTTTCAGTGATCAAATCATAATGCACAGCTGAAAGAGGATCGATGTTTGTACGCATCTCAAAACAAAAAGGGAGCTTCATATGTGGACAGTGGGATGATGGAAATCGTATTTGTATGAAAGAATGTCATAACACAAGGACTTGAATTGGCTTGCTTTTTACATAGAATATCATGTATTTTTCCTTACTGGATTGCTATAACGTGCCCTCATGATTGTAAATTGTGTAAGAAAAAGATGAATTCGACAAGGCTCAGTTTGGAAAGCCAAAGCATATTACTGCTGTCAAGTGCAGAAACTACACTTGTCAAATTAAAATCTGATGTCTATCTTCATTTCATCCTTGACTGATGGGGTCAGGTTCCGGTATTGGAACCGATTTGGCCATTACTACAGCTCACACCAGCCAAAAACTCTTTGAGCTTCACCTCTACCCACAATCCATCTCTCACAATTACCTCAGATCTCATTTGCTGCTTTTTCTGAATGGTTGTGTTTTGCCAATGTTTCCTTGGGTTTAGGTAAATTTCTACTGTTATTTCTGGGAGATTTCTCTTCTCTCTACTTGATCCTCTACCATTTCGTTTTAAAAAATGCCAGAAGTGCAGCTACAAAATCCCGTCTTCTGACTTTCACTCCCTTTGTGTTTATTGCTTGGGTCCTGTTCACTTTCACAAGAGGACTGCAGTATTTGCCACAGGTGCAGTCATTTAGCCCTTGTTGAGAGATGTAACAAGCTTATTTTAAAAGGTTGGAACCAGAGGCCTCTGACTGTAAATTACCGAATACGATTGCCCAGTCACAGACAACTATTTCTGGTGCTTCGTTGAAAGCTCCTGTGCAGGACAGTTTGTTCCTTTTTCAATGGCACCAATAACAGCAACACAGTCTACAGTGTCTGAATCCTGGGAAATTTTTCCCAGGACTTATTGCTGTCCATCTGTAGACGTTCTCTGGTGAGCTTCCAGAAGTTTTTCTTCAGAGGCCTAAATCGCCATCCTCCTCTTCAATCCACTCCCCTAAAAGTCCTTCTGATCTTGATGTGGAGAGACTTGTGAATAAAATCGTGTAGACTAGAGGACTTGCAGGCCCACTCTTGGCTCTGACACTGGGTCTTGGAACTGAGCATTCCTTCACCCTGTTGACCACTCCTCCTCTGAGGTCTTCATTTTCTGTTCCCAGCTTCCCAACACACTGTGCCAGTACCTGATATTTCCACCTCTTCGGAACCTGTAATTTCCCTGAGCTCTTCATTGTCTTCGAACTGGAGACACCTCGAAGCTGTAGCTACCCTCTCTGTTACAGGGGGGAGGACAGGACTCGACTCCAGATCTTTTGTAGCAGTCCCTGCTGCTTGGAGCTTCGACTTGAGTTGGTTTGGTTCCAGCTTCCATCTTGAGGGTGGGTTTTTTGGAGCAGGGAGTGACCCCAGTCCTGAAGCAGTCTCTTTGTTCTAGGCTCCCTTCCCTCTTGTGGGGGAGGGCAGCCTTCAAGGTGATGGGGAAGGCCCTGTCCCTTACAGTGATTTAAGTTGGCACTTTCCTCCTCGGAGCAGGTACCCACCTCTGGCTCTGTTCTGCGTGCGTCTCCACTGGGACAGTGAGTGCCGAAGTCTTAAGTTTCTCATACTGAGGTTCTGTCCTCTTCTGACTCCTCTTCAGATTATCCCCCTGAGGAGGTTCTTCAGAAAAAAGTGCAAGAGAAAGCACTTGGATTCCCCTCAGGAGTCTGTTGGTGAACACACAGATTTTGATGAGGGGGAAGAGTCCCCAAGGTCATCCCCTGAAGATCTCATTTGGAGCAACCCTAGAAATTTTAAAGCAAAGGGGTGACTAAGTCCCAAAACCCTATCTCGGAGGAGTGTGTTTACCTGCAGGCTTTCAGCACTTGCCTGTCTATATCTTGGTTGACCCTGCCCACGGATTAACTCATTCAGTTGATTTTATAGTGAGCGTAGAAGACTCCAGTCACAGTTGAACCCATCCCCTAGAGACCAGACAGTCTTGTCTGCCCCCTAAAGATAAACTGTTCTGGGCAAAGGGATTAGCTGTGGATGCCATGGTCATAGCAGCTGCCACAAAAAAAGGAACTCTGTGAAGAGAGTTCATCTATCCATCAGCCTAATAGGGAATCTAAGCCTATGGATAGATTTGGGAAGTGGGTTTATGCTTTTACCTTCACTTTTAAGGTCTTTGAACTTCTGGCACACTTTACGAGACTTTATAGGGATCTGATCAAGGAATTGTCAGATACCCTGGTGGGATCTGTGGCTGTGGAAGTCAAAGAGAAAGTGACTTTCCAGCTAGCCATCCTGGAGTCTGTGTCTAATTCGTCCATGAGACTAATTGTGCATACAGCAGAAGGGATGTCCAGAGCAGCAGGTGCAGGCATAGCTATAAGGAAACATGCCTGGATGTGCCTATAGTGACTTTGCAGAACCATTCAAGTCTTCATTTGTCAGTGCGGGGGGGGGGGGCAAAACAGAAGATTCCACCCTCACAGCAGAAGTAGTCCCCAAAACCAGGGCTTCGGGGATTCCTTTCCCGGTAAGCCCTTTCAGCGCTTTTGAATATAGAGTCCCAATTATCTTCCTCTGGAGGCAGTTAGGGGACACTTATCCTTGAACCAAGACGCCTGACTAAGCATAACAGATTCCTGGGTGAAATGGATCATATCCAGAGGCTATACTATACCATTCCTTTTTCCCATCCTGTCCCTGTACACAATTTCTGTTCTACCCAGTCATAGGGATTCAGCAGTTGAAGAAATTCAAAAACTGCCAGACCAGAGTCATCCAAGAATTGTCTGCCAGACCAGAGAGGATCTGGAACCTACTCGAGATTCATTCTGTCACTCTGTCGCCGAAAACGAAGAGGGTCTGAAGACCAATTTTGGATCTCAGCGTGCTGAACAAATCGGGTCATCGAACAAAGTTCTGGATGGTTACGGTTCAGTCACTGCTTCCTTTTCTAATGAAAGATTGGATGTGCTTGATGGATCTTCAGATGTTCTTCCTGTTTCACTGTTGCAGTAATCACATTTGGGTTATCCCTGCCCGGGTAGCCCTCGGCTGTCCTGAATACCAGAGGCTTAGTATTTCTGTGTCGGTTGCTGATGCTTCAGGACTGACGTCAGATCCTCAGTAATATAAAGTAAGGCAGCCCAACGCCATTACATCAGTCTTTTTCTTGCAGAGGAGCCCGAAGCAGTTCACATGAGTGCCGATCGGCTGCTACCTGAGTTTTGTCTTCCGAATTGAAGCTGAAGTCTTGTAAAGCTAAGTACCCCATTGGAGATCCTTTTTTCTTGCTCTAACCGATGTCAGAAAAAGTTAACAATTGTCTCGCCTGTGAAAAGCAAATACCACACCAAGACTTTCATTCTTACTGCATCACTTGCTTAGGCCCAGACCATGACATCCCTCGCTGTCGCTTTTGTGCTTTAACGCCAGAACTAAAGTCGTCGGGTCCTTTTTGTAGCTAGATATTTTCGCTTGGAGTCCTCTAATTCCGATTATAGCTTCGGTAAGCCATCCGACAGCAGATCTTCTGAAAAACATAAGAGTAGGGACAGAGAAGGACCGCACAGGTCCAAGCCTACCGACTATGCTTCAGTTAAGCTAGTAGTCAGTTCTCCGGTCCTCGAGGCGCTTTCGCAGCCCCTGATGCCCACTTCTATTGATTCGCAGGATGCTACCAAGTCCCTTTTGGAGTCTGGTATGCCACAAAACTCTTCAACTAAGGATCCTGCGGTTGTCTCTACCTTGGATGGGTCCAGACCGCTGAGCAGGCATCGGCTTCCAAGGAAGTATTTCTCACTACCGATTCTTCACAGTCTACTACTTTCGCGTCTACCATTCTTTCGAAAACTACTGACCTTTCTAAGGCCCAGGACACAAACCACACCCAAGAAACCAACCCAAGCTCCGGCACCTGCTTCCTTGCCTCAGTTTCAAATGCTTAAAATGGCGGAAGACCTTTTCTGATCAGGGGAAGCCAAGTTACCTCTTCCCGCCAAGTTACCTCTTCCTAAAGGAAAATAGATCTGTTCCCAGTAATTTTATGTGAACCAGAGTCTGACTCTGATGCATCTGAATATGAAGGCATGCAACCCCTCTTTGCTTATGAGGATTCTGATGCAGAGGAATCCATTCTTTTAGCCTCTCCACCTGAGGACTTTTCCTTTTGGGGAACCCTTCATACATTAAGGGAGCATTTCCAATGGGAATGTCAGGACTGCCCTCAGTCTTAAAAAGAGACTGAGGGAATTCATAGATCTTCCACAGCACAGACCCCTGGCCATTCCCCAAGCCCTGGATGTTGTGGACAATGTTTCCTGGAATCTAGTCAGACTGACACCCTCCCTCCTGCTCCCAGAAGACCTGCACATTTCTTTTCAAAACTCCTACTGCTGACCCTGAGGTAATTTTTTTAAGACCCTAAAGGAATTAAAGCAACCTCTGCTAAGAGTCCCACCCCCTCAGATGGGGATTCTCGAGCACTAGATGGAGGGGGTAAAAAAGTTTACACCTCTGCTACTCTTGCTGTCAGAGCACTAAATTGTCAGTTCCGTATGCTAAAATTTCAGCAACATACCATGGAACTCCTCAAACAAAGTGTCATACTTTCCTGCTTGTGCAGAATCTAAAGAGTTACAAGAGTTGATGCATTCTGCAAGTCAAGTAACTAAGCACACCTTACTGTGGTTTTGACGCCCTGGAAGCTTCTTGCAAGGCAGCAGTCACCGGTTGTGTCCTTAGAAGGCATGCGTGGCTAAAGGAACAGCCCTTGCAAGACCCATGTCTAATCTAAATTATTAGATACACCCTTGCACAAAGACAACTTTTTTGGCACCAAGGCAGAGGAGGTTTTAAAGATGGAAGAAAAAGCTAAATCTATGCAGACAGTTGAGGATTTCCTACAGGTGCAGCCACCCAGGTTCAGCAGGCATTGCCCCTCCAAGCACTGGTACTTTTCAGCCCCCACCAAATCAGTTCAGCCCAGACCCTGGGGAAGCAGACCCTCCAGACAGCAGCCACAGGGAATGCAGAAGTCAAAGCAGTGGAGTTCTTCCACTTAACCAGGGAGTTCAAAGCCACCTCCTCATGGTAAGAACTCCCAATGACTCTCCTCCCCCACCTCCTCCCTCTGCCCACCTACACTTACCCCTAGGAGGAAAACTCTACTTCCACGCAAGTACCTGGCCAACAATACCAGTGACCACTGGATCCTCAACATAGTGTCCCAGGGATACAAATTTTCTTTCCACACACTTCCAACCCCAAAAGGGTTCCCAGATCTGTCACCAAACCAGTGGGTAGAGGTGAAGAAGCAAGTCATTCCCGCGCTCTGAGGGCAATAGAACTTGTTCCTACAGAACAGATAGGCCAAGGTTTCTACTCCAGACTTTTTCTGGTACCCAGAAAAAGAGGGCACCTGGCACCCCGTCCTCTATCTAGCCATTCTAAACAACTTCCTGGTGATTAAATTCAAAATGCTCACCCTCCAGCAATTGCTACCCATGCTCTCCAAGAATGCTTGGCTAGCCACACTAGACCTAAAAGAGGCCTACCTCCTTAGTCCTGTCAAGGAATCATGCAGGAAATATCTACATTTCAGGGCAGGATGTCTGCACTTTGAGTTCTCTGTGCTTCCCTCTGGCTTATCTACTGCTCCCAGAGTTTTCACAAAATGTCTGGCTCCTGCCATTACCTTTTGCAGACAAAGGAATATCCAAATAAACCCATACTTAGACTGCCTAATTCAGGCAGACAGGAAAAGCTGCTTAAGCTCCTGGCCTTTGTAAAGTCCCTAGTGACCTCCCTAGGGTACACTATCAAAGAAAAGAAATCCAAACTACTACCCACCCAAAGGATTGTATTGCTGGGAGAAAGCCTGGGCACAGCATCCCAGACGGCATTCCTTACACCAGAAAAGCAAACTTACCCGAAAGCCTCCTTCTGTCAACTAGCCACCAGACCCCAGTTATCAGCAAGGAAAATCCTGCAAGTTCTAGAGTTCATGGCATCTTACGTTCTACTCATTTCATATGCCAGACTGCATACAAGGAAACTACAGTGGTACCTAAAAAGCCTTTGATGTCAGTACTGTTAAAACCTGGAAACTCCTATACCAGTGATACCTTGACCTAAGGAAATATTTACTTTGGTGGGCAGCAGCATGCTCACACAGCAAGGGACTACCTTTCTCACCACCCCCTGCTGCCCAGACCATCACCACAGATGCATCAGACTATGCCTGGGGTACACACCTGAACGGCAGGTGCATACAGGGTCAATGGAGCCCACAGCAAATCCATCTGCACATCCACCAAAGAGATGTTAGCTGTCCAGCATGCATTGACAGTTTTCAGGTCCCTTCTCCCCTCCAGGGGCTCTCTTGATCAAAACAAACACCACCACTGTGATGGGGAGGGACCCACTCCTAGCCTCTTTGCAGGCTGGCCATGACCCTTTGGCACACAGCCTCTGCCATGCAACTCCACCTGTTGGCACAATTCCTGCCAGGTTCTCTAAACTCTATGGCAGACTACTTAAGCAGAAGTCTTCTGGACTCACACGAGTGGCAGCTAGACCAAAGAACCTTCACCCTAATAACTCAGAAATGGGGCACCCGGAAGGTCGACCTCTTTGCCTCCCACACCAACCATCAGCTCAGTAAGTTATGCACCAGGGAGAATCACTGCATGGCTTGGAAAGTGGATGCCCTATCCTTCCCCTGGGTCAATCTCTTAGTCTATGCATTTCCCCCACTACCTTTCATCACCAGGGTACTGCTCAAAATAAGGGAGGAAAAACCAAGGACAATTCTGATTACTCCAGACTAGCCTCACCAGCACTGGTACCTACTGCTACCATGGAATCTCCCTCAGACCCCTTCCCTCCTGACCCAGAGGGAAGGAGAATTCATGCATCCTCAATTGCAGATCCTCAATTTAGCAGCCTAGCTTATTCTCTGACCACTAATCAATCTGCCAACCTCAGTAAACAGGTTCTAGATGTATGTGAGGCTAGACACCCTAGCACTAGAAAGTCTTATGCTGACAAATGCAAGCTCATTTCTACAGTGAGCACCCCCCTTTTCTCACACCCTCTGATCAAACAGTTCCTAACTTAGCAACTTGAAGCCACCCAGAAAAGCACCTACCCCAGCTTGGGACCTAAGCTTTGTGTTGGAAAATCTCACCCTGCCCCCCTGTGAACCAGCATCTTCAGCAGAGTTAAAATTTCTTTCCCGGAAGACAGCTTTTCTTCTGGCCATCACTTCACTTCAGTCAGAAGTCTCAGAGCTGCAAGCACTCATGGCTGTAGAGCCCTTCAGCATCTTCCATGCTGACATAGTGTCCCTCAGGACTAACCCATCCTTTATGCCCAAAGTGGTGTCCAGTGTGTCTCTCAACCAATCCATTCATTTGCCCACCTTTTTCCCTTATCCACAAACCAAGGGGGAAAGGATCCTGCACTCACTAGATGTGCACAGACAGATCTGATCCTTTCTAGACCGGACTAAATCATTCATAAAGACTGATCAATTCCGGGTCAGCGTTGCTGCAGGGGCAGAGGGCAAAGCCATCTCCAAATGAACCATTTCCAAATGGATAGTGCACTGCATCCATTTCTGTTACAAGCAACAAGGAAAATCTCCTCCTAAGGGGGTCAGGACTCACTCTACCAGAGCAGCCTCCACCTCTGCAGCTTTCCTCAGAGGCTGCCACCTGGACATCTGTTCACACTTTTCTCAAGCATTACCACCTGCCTTTCTTCTCCAAATCCAGGGCAGGCTTTGCCACTGCAGTCTTGCAGGGCATCCTAGCCAGCCCCTAGTCTCCTTGACTGCCTTCACCCTTTTCCTCAGCTTTGGGAATCAACCCAAATGTGATGACTGCAACAGTGAAACATGAAGAACTTTAGTACAGTTCTGTATACTTGCCATAAATGTAGATGTTCAAGTATATTGACTGTTGCAGTCCTGGTTTCCCTCCCTCCATCCCTCTTTCTCTCTCCTTACAAGGAACATTTTGGTATTTACTGTGACGCCCGTGCCCTGGCCCAGCAAGCAAGGAGCCTCAGTCCTCACCACTAACACCAGTGAGGGGTGTCTCGTATAGGAGGAAAGGATAACAAATTCACACAGTAAAGTGCAATTTCCCTTAAGAGCACACAGAGATCAAAGTCAGTCCGGGGCTGGTTGCTTCCTCGCTCCCCAGGTCCCCAGTAAGACTCCCCACTGGCACAGCTATAGGGTCCAGATCTCAGCCTAGTGAGCAAGTTAAAACCTCCAGCACCCTCTGTCCAACTAGTGCTTCGTGTCCCTGCCCAGGTAGCTTACACACACAGACACTTTGAGAAGAGTTTATACAACCACACAGGCACTCCTGGGAAAGGCTGGCACAGGTTCTCCAGCTGTGCCCCTTTTTCCCAGACTATACATACAGTAGTACCAGCTGCCACCACCCACTAATATTTATCGGCTACTCAAAGGCCTTTAAAAGGGTGTGCAATATTATCCAATTGGTAGTATAGCCCAGGGCTAAAGCTATTGGAGTGGCTTTGTACAATTTTAACAAAGGCATGCAAGTAAGAACTCTAAAGAGCTTAAATGATCTCTGCAAAAACAGCCACAGTTGAAAGGGTTTAAAAATATTTAATAAATAGTCAAAACACAAGACGATACTTTTTACTACACAGTGCTAGTGAAGAGCTTGGAGATAAATACTTAAAATAATTCAGTAGTACAATTCTGACATCAAAGAAGAATACTTAGACTAGTTTCTAGCTTTTTCTAAGAGAAAACACAAATCTAAGATGAACTTGCATATAGAGCAAGACGGTGCTGATTAGTTGGATGGTCAAGACAAAATGCTTAATTATCTCTGATTCTCTTTGTTTTTAAAATCACATTCCTGGTTCACATTACATCATTCTTCACGCTTCCCTGGGTTCCCAGGCTAACAAACTACATTTACATTCTTCACCTCTGGGCAGAAACCAGAGCAACAAAAGATATTTATGCATGCAAACTCTGGCCATTAGCTCTGGCCTTAAAACAATAGGTAGGATGCCTCACTCCATAGACATACTGGCTCCGAGTTTTAACATCAAAGGATCAGAACATGATTTATTTGGTCAGTGGAGTGCACTGTTGCATCATTTCCCAGTTCCACATGTAACACTATTTATACCATGAAAGACAACAGTCTGTGGTTTACATTAATATTTACAGATGACAGAATTATCTTCAAAATTCTAGCTGGGTACGCTGGTAGTGTTCACCCATCTTCACATATACCCCCCCCCCCGGAGAACTCGAGCTAGTATTTCAAGTGACCCTTGAAAAACGCTGCTTGAAGGAGTTGGGTCTATCTGAGTATACCTTACCCTGTTCCCTGTCTTCAGAGCCCATCTGTGTTGGCATTGCTAATCCCACTGCGGTGCTGCATGGACATAAATGCTTGCAACCCCAGGCTCCATCTTAGCAACTTGGCATTTTGCTGGCTCTGTTTAATCATGTTAGGGGGGTTGTGATCTGTCATAACCATGAATTTCCTTCTATACAGATTACGCTGAAGTTTTCTGCAGTGTCTACCCTATGGCTAGACATTCCTTTTCTACAGCTGCATAGCATTCCTTCCTGGTTTGGGGCCTACGACTGAGGTAAACCACTGGGTGCTCTTCTCCCTCTGAAGAAATCTGGCCAAGTACAGACCCCACCCCTTGGTTCGAAGCATCCACCTGCACAACAAATTATTTGCTGTAATCTCGACTAGCTAACACGGGGGGGGGGGTCCTCCCAAAGCTTCTGGAATGCCTGCTCACATGCTGGGGTCCACACTACCTTATCTGGCCTCTTCATCCTGGTCAGGTCTGTGAGGGGTGCACCTATGGTACTGTAACTGGGGACGAACGTTCTGTAGTACCCGGCTGTCCCTAAAAATGCCCTCCCCTGCATTTTAGTAACAGGTGCAGGCCATGCCTGAATTGCTTCCACTTTGGCAGGTTTTGGCCTTTATCTTACCACTCCTCACTCTGTCCTAGGTAGGAGATATCTAACATTTTCTTGGCTTAATGGTCAACCCTGCCCTCTGTAGTCTGCCCAGCACCTCCCGGACATGCTGAAGGTACTCTGGCCAGGAATGGCTGTAGATGGTAATATCATCTAGGTAAGCAAGGGCAAACCCTCCTGCTAGGATATGATCTACCAGCCTCTGGAAAGTTGCTTGGCATCCTTCATCCCAAAGGGCATCTTTGTGAATTCGTACAAGCCAAAATTAGTCACAAAGGCTGACTTCTCCCTAGCACTGGGAGTCCAGGGAACCTGCCAGTAGTAACCCTTGATAAGATCAATGGTTGTAAGATACTTAGCCCCAACCAGCTGCTCTAGGGCCTCAGCTGTCCTAGGCATGGGGTAAGCATCCAACTCTGTGACTCTTTAATTTCCTGTAGTCCACACACAACCTGGTGCTGCCATCCATCTTTGGCATAATCACCACTGGGGAGGCCCAAGGACTGTTGGACTCTGAATTAACCCTACTTCCAACATCTCCTGTACCTCTTCCCTCAGAGTCTGTTTAACTCTCTCAGGCACTTTATTAGGGACCTGCCTAATGGGCCTTTGGGGGGGTCCTGTGTCCACCTGGTACTGCCCCAGGTGGGTGCACCCTGGTTTCCCAGTGAGCATGTCCCCACATTTCTACACCACTGCTCAGGAGATTGCTGAAGGGACATCGCTACCACTTCCACTGAGGTGTCAGCCGGGTCTCACTGAGGAGATTGGTCCCCATATCTCCCTCAGACTCCCCCTGCAATCTACTGCAAATGTTCAGCACAAGGGTCTCCCTATCATGGTAAAGTTTCATCATGTTAACATGGTACAATTTGTGCCCCTGCCGTCTGCTTAGCAGTTCCACCATGTAGTTAACATCACTGACCTTTCTTACCATCTTGTAAGACTCCCTCCCAAGCTGCTTGCAGTTTGTCTGACAGGAATGAGAATCATTACCTGCTGCCCCACAGCATACTCTCTAGCTTGAGCATTCCTGTCATACCACACCTTTTTCTGTTGGGCTTCTGCCAGGTCCTCCTGGGCCAAGCCCATGTGTTCCCTGAGCCTTGTACTGACGTTTAGGACGTATGCCACAACAGACCTCTTGTGAGACTCGCACTCACACTCGTCTCAAATTAAATCTAGAGGTCCCCTCACCCTATGCCCATACAGCAACTCAAAGGGTGAAAAACATGTGGATTCATGGGGAACGTCTCTGTAAGCAAACAGATGGGGCAAATATTTGTCCCACTCCCTCTTAAACTGATCTGCAAATGCCCGTATGGACTTGATTTGTATAGTTTAACCTGTCAACAAGACCATTAGTCTGGGGATGGGGGTGGTCTTCATGTGCTTCACCCCACAGGACTACCACAGACAAGTCAGCGGGTCTGACATGAAATTGACACCTGTGTCAGTCAGTATTTTTTTTGGGAAACCTACCCTGCTGAAAATCTGTAACAAAACATTTGTCATCTTCTCTCCCTTCAATGGAGGACAAAGCCACCATCTCAGCGTATTGTGTAGCATAATCCACTACCACTAGGATATACTTTTTTTCCCTGTGGAACTTTGGGTACTCAGAGGACCCACAATATCCATAGCTACCCTCTGAAATGCGTCCTCAATCACAGTTAAAAGCATCAAAGAAGCTCTCACCATGTCTCCTGCCTTGCCTACCTTTTGGCACTGCTCACAGGTCCTGTAATACCCTGTGACATCTCTGGAAATTCCAGGCCAATAGAAGTTCTGCATAATATGCCTCTTTGTATGTTTTATGCCCATATGACCTGCAAAGGGAATATCATGGGCTATGGCTAGAAGTGCCAGACGGTAGGCTCTAGGCACTACCAACTGCTGTAGTCTCACCTTCTAGCCCTCCCTCAGGGGTCCACTCTCTGTATAGTAAGCCTTTGTCCCAGTATGCAGATTCCTAATTTCCTTGAATCGGGTGCCTCCCTAGCTACTTGCCTCCGGCCTTGCAATGTGGGGTCTGAGAGCTGAGTCGGTCTCAACTCTCTCCTTGTAACCCTTTCCAGCTGCCCTTCCACAGGAAGTCTGGCATCCTCTGACAGTGGTGCCTCACTGCCCGCCTGGGTACTACTACTCGCCTCTACCTTTCAAGTCACTCTGTCCAAGGGACCATCAGTACTCCCAAGCAGCTGTGGCTCACCTTCAGTCTCACTGCTGCAGGGTAGCTCCCTCCCTGAAGTAACCACCTCACCACTCTTGGCTGCAAGTATGTAGTCTGGATCTTCTCCAGGCTACCAGACCTACTTGCTTGTCTCCAAGCCTGACTGAGTGTAATCCCACAAGCACAGGGTACTGCACTATCAAAATTATTCCCTATCAGGACCTCTGCAGGTATATCCTCAAACACACCTACTTTCTGGCTTCCTTTTCCACCCTCCCAGTCTAGGTGAACCCCAGCCAAAGGTATTTGGAATGGGATCCCTCCAGGTATATCCTCAAACACACCTACTTTCTGGCTTCCTTTTCCACCCTCCCAGTCTAGGTGAACCCCAGCCAAAGGTATTTGGAATGGGATCCCTCCTAAAGCCCTGGCTGGAGTAAACTGTCCAGGCAAGTAGTGCTCCATAGCCATTGCAGGCTTTACAGTGGTTATATCAGTGTCTGTCTTGGCAGTGACCTCTTTGCCATTCTCTACAATAGGATATAACTTCTGGTGGTAGTTTGGTACCCTTGTCCCAAGACAACCTACTATTGGCATTTTGTCTTTCCTACTTACTGGCTCCCTCACCTTTTGTTCCCCACCTTGCCTCCGTGGATACCTGTGTGCCACATGGCCCCACTGGCTGCTTTCCAAAATTTAACCCTAGCTCCTGGATGTGTACCTGGACTAGTGGCTTCCCCTACTACTGGCAGATTCTGTTGGGGCAGTCTGGGCTACCCACCATGGGTTCCTTTAGACCCATGAGCAGTACTGGGGGTCCCTTTCCTGTGCAAGGCTGTTGTGCTTGGCAGGTATAGGTCTCCCATCTTCCCCAACTCATCTGAAGTAGCACATTGCCTGTCAGCTAACCAGATCCTCATGTCCTCAGGCAAAGTGCTAAGGGCTTGTCCCCTCACCAAAAGCTCTGCCAGCCCTTCAAAAGTGATGACCTGACATCCACTCGCCCACCTACGGAAATAAGTGCTCAGTTCAACTACACATTCACACACTTTCATCTGCCTTGCGTCTATGCTCACAAAACTTTTTCCTGTACGTTTCATGTGTTAGCTTAAACAATTCTAACAAGTGATTTTTTAACGGTAGTATAATCAAAACGTGCAACCTCAGAAATTTTACAGGTAACGGCTTTACCATGGAGTAAGGGGGTCAGGAACCATACCCAGAGCCTTTGGTCACCACTATACTGTTAGCATACCCTCTCAAACATATGAATGAAACTACAAAGTTATCCCCCTCTTTAAACTGTGGAAGAAATGTACTGACCTTCTGTGCTTCTGGGGTCCAGTTACTCCCTTCCCCATTACCTTCATGACTCTAGCAGAGAGTATTTCCCGCTCATGCTTCCTCTGCTGCTCCTTTTCCTGTGCTTCCAGGCATAGCAGTTTCTCATTCTCCTCAGCCTGTAGACTTCTCAGTCTCTCAGCTGCTTCTATCTCCAAACACCTGGCCTGGTCTCCAACTCCAGTCTCTTTTGCTCCAGATGGATTTTTAAGTCCTCTGCAGAAAGGTTTAGCTGTCCATTCTTCAAGGGTATTATATCTCCACTGCCAGTCTGATTGTCCTCCTGGTTGCTGTTTTCTGATGCAGCTGTAACCAAGGATGCAATCAGGTCGGCCTTAGTCAGATTTCCATGCACCAGTCCCCTAGCCTGGCACATCTCAGCCAGCTGGCTTCTTGTCGAGCTTTCCGTACTCCTCTGCTGATGTGCTGCCTGCTCACCCTGACTGACTAAGCTAACAAAAGAAGTAAAACAATTGTGATCTGAACTCTGAGTGTTCACTGCTTGGCTGATTTAGAGTACAAAACACCCTCAAAGCTCACTGTACCCAAGCTACAGGAATTGACTCTACCCACACCACTACAAGCCAGTTGGTATTTGCCAACGATTAATATGTGATGTGTATATCCCACCACTGCCAAACAATTAATATGCGACACCTGTGCCTTGGCCCAGCAATCTAGGAGCCTCAATCTTCACCAACACCAGTGAGGGACATATACCAGTGAGGGACATCTCGTATAGGAGGAAAGGATAACAAATACACACAGTAAAGTGCAATTTCCCTTAAGAGCACACAGTCAGTCAGGGGCTGGTTGCTCCCTCGCTGCCCAGATCCCCAATAAGACTCCCCACTGGCACAGATATAGGGTCCAGATCTCAGCCTAGTGGGCAAGCTAAACCTCCAGCACCCTCTCTGCCTAGCCAGTGCTTCGTGTCCCTGTCCAGGTATCACTGACTCACTCACTCGAAGAGTTTATACAACCACACAGACACTCCTGGGAAAGGCTGGCACAGGTTCTCCAGCTGTGCCCCTTTTTCCCCCAGACTATATGGTAGTACCAGCTGCCACCACCCACTATATTTTTCAGCTACTCAAAGGCCCTTAAAAGGGTGTCCAATTATTACTGTGCAATATTATTATCCACTTGGTAGTATAGCCCAGGGCTAATGCTATTGGAGTGACTTTGTACAATTTTAGAAAAGGCATGCAAGTACTCTAAAGAGCTAAATTATCGCTACAAAACAGCCACAGTTGAAAGGTATTAAAAATATTTAATAACAAATAGTCAAAACACAAGACAATACTTTTTACTACACGGTGCTAGTCAAGAGTTCAGAGATCAGAGAAATACTTTCAATAATACAGTTTTATGTAGTACAGTTCTGACATCACAGAAAACAACACTTGGAAATAGTCTAATCTTTCTAGTTTCTAGCTAAGAGAAAACGCAAAACTAAAATAAACCTGCATATAGAGCAAGACAGTGCTGGTGAGTTGGATGGTCAAGGCAAAAATGCTTAATGCTGTGATTCTTTGTTTTTAAAAATCATATTCCTGGTTCACATTGCATCATTCTTCACAGTTCCCTGGGCTCCCAGGCTAACAGAAATTACATTTACATTCTTCACCTCCGGGTAGAAGCCAGAGCAATAAAGGGCACTTATGCATGCAAATTCTGGCCATTAGCTCTGGCCTTAGAACAATAGGTAGGATGCCTCACTCTAGATTTACTGGCTCCGAGTTTTAACATCAAAGGGTCACAACATGCTTTACGTGGTCAGTAGAGTGCACTGTTACATCAGTTCCACATATAACACTATTTTTACCATTTAAGACAGCCTGTGGTTTACATTAATATTTAATATTTACAGGTGACAGAATGATCTCCAAACTTCTAGCTTGCTAGGCTGGCAGCCTTCATCCATCTTTAACCAATCTTCACATTTACTTTCTACTGGTGGGGTTCTTCCACTGTATCCTGGCTCCCACTTGGGGGCTCCTGACAGGGCAAGAAAAACTGATGTAATGGCATTGGCAGTCTTACTTTATACTACTGATGACCTGACGTCAGTCCTGAAGCGACAGCAACCGACGCAGAAATACTAAGCTTCTGGTATTCGGGCCGGCTGAAGGCTACCCTGGCAGAGATGACCCAAATGTGATGACTGCAACAGTGAATACACCTTTACCATCTACATTTATGGTAAGTGTACACAACTGTACTGTTGTACATTACCACATACAGGTGTACAAACACTCCAGGAATTTTTTCGCTTCGGCTATGTGCCAGTCCTTACCAATTTGGAGTGTTTCCCTTTGGTCTCACCACAGACCTAGGGTGTTTACCAAATGCATGGCAGTAGTAGCAGCTCACTTGAGACTGCAAGGATTCAGGGTGTTTCCATACTTACATGACTGGCTCATAACCACTTCAGCCAGGCATCAGTTGATAGAGGGTGTAATCCCTGGTTGCTATCTGTGCCCACCTGGGAATTGCAGTAATTCAAGAGAAATCCCAATTGACTCCAGTGCAAAGTTGGGAATATTTAGGGGCCATGCTAAATATGGCGACAACCATAACAACCCATACTTGAGAGAGACTCCAAAGAATTGTTGCACAAGTTCAAAAGATAATTCACAGGAGGAGGGTTCCTGCTTGACTAGTTTTGCAGACTCTATGATCAGTGATGGTTTCGGTAACTTTAGTTCCTCTATCCAGGTTTTGTAAGAGAATTCTGCAATGGCTACTGGCTTCTTGGTGTTCTATCCTTCAGTCCTTAGACCAAATTCTGATCTGATCAATTATTGCAAGAAGGATTTACTTTGGACGTATTTTGAAATTCTCCTATGTCTCCCCTTTGTTCTTCCAGAGCCCACGGCCATAATGACCACAGATGCCCCCTTGTTTTAGTGTTGCAGGCCTTTCAAAAGGCCCTACCTCAAGGGATGATTGCAGTTCTGACAGACATGTCAGTAGCTTGGTACGTCAACAAACTGGGAGGAATCAAGTCTTATCCCCTTTGTTGAGAAGTCCTCAGTGTGTCAGTGGATGATCTCTTCCAACCACTTTCTAATAGCAATGTATATTTTGGGGAGTTCCAGTGTGATTGCAGACAAACTGAGTGGGTGTATCCTTCAGCCTCACGAGTGGTCCGTCAATCCAGAAGTTATGGAAAGTACCTTCCGTCAGTGGGGTCGATCTTGCTACAGTCTGTTTCCCTCTCCTCTGAACAAGTGCAGCAAGCACTTCACCCTGATTTCCCCCTCCAGGGAAGTCACCAAGAGATGCTGTCCTCCACAGGTGGTCCCCCATTCTCCTGTATGCCTTTCCTCTAACTGTAATTCTGAAATTACCACAGAAAGCACTCTTGTTGAAAAAAACAGTAATCCTTATTGCCCCCCTTTTGGCCTCGACAGATTTGGTTCTCTTTCCTTTGGTCTCATCTGCTTCAATAATCCTGGATTCTGGACCCGAAACCAGACCCTCTGTCCCATCCAGACAGACTTGTCCACCCAGATATTTTGAACCTCCAGCTGACAGCATGGTTCAATTCCACTAGTTGCCAGGCATTTAAATATTTCCTCCCCACTACACCACATCCTCCTATTATCTCAAAAACCTTCCACTCATAAACTGTACCTTAGCAAATGGAATAGATTTACCATTTGAGCCTATGAAAAACATATTGATCCCTTTTCTGCTTCTACAGAGCATATTTTAGACTTTTTTAGCTTCTCTTTAATACTGGAGCTTCCCGTTCTACCATCAGACTACAATTGGCTGCAATTTCCAATTTCCACGATGGTTTAGAACATTCTTTAGCCTCTCATAGACTTTGCAAGTCATTTTAAGAGGCACTTTTGTTGAAACCTTCTTTCAAATATCCAACACCACTTTGGGATCTAAACTTGGTGTAACCGACCATAATACATTCTAACTTTTAACCCTCTGCAGAATGTGATGTGAAGTTTTTGTCTTGGAAGACTGTTTTTGGTAGCTATAACCTCTGCCAGAGGAATCTGATTCACACCTTGTGTAAACCTCCTTATCTGATTTTTCCCCAAAGATAGTTTCTTTACAAACTCCTCTCTTCTATCCAAGGTAGTCTAAGTCTAGCATCAGTCAAGCTGGTAATTTACCGTTTTTTTTTCCAAACTTTTCCAACAAAAGTGAACATTCCTTACATTTACTAGACGTTTACAATTAAGCTTCTATTTTCCCATAACTGAAAACATTAGAAAATCTGACCAACTTGTTTCTTTCTGTTGTGAAATTTGGCAAGCCAGGCATATCTATGATGAGAACAAATTAGCCTTGCCTAGGCCCGTGAAAGCCCATTCTACAAGATCTGTAGCCACTTCAGCAGTTTTCTAGTCTAGAACTTCAGTGGATGATGTGTGCAGCAGCTACTTGAGCTTCTTCCCATACCTTTATTACTCATTACAAATTAGATTTGGTCTCTAGGGGAAGAGCGTTTTTTGGTTCGATGGTGCTCATGAATATCCTTTCATGAGTCAACCAAAGATCTAAGGTAGCTGGGGACTCTGTCCCATCTGTCAAGGATAAAATTAATATTGACAACAACAGATAACGAAGTTATGTACTTAGCATAACCTTCTATCTGTGTTGTCTATCTTAATTTATCCTCGGCTCCCTCTCTCCGTACCCCAACCTTTAAAGATTCTTGTAGTGGAGCGGATTATGCAGTAGATATAAAAAGTGTACACAGCCCCGTTAAAATGCCAGGGTTTTGTGATATATAAAAAAAGACCACAGTAAATCATTTCAGAACTTTTCCCACCTTTAATGTGACCTATAAACCTGTACAATTCAGTTGAAAAACAAATCTGTTAGGGGGGAAAAATGTAAATTAAAAAAAAGTAAAATAAGCTGGTTGCATGATTGTGCACACCCTTAATTTGTTGAAGCACCTTCTGATTTAATTACAACATTCAGTCGTCTTGGGTACAAAACTGCCATCAATTAAAGAGACTCTGATTTAACCCGAAATAAAGTTCAGCTGTCCTAGTAGGATTTTCCTGACGTTTACTCAGTTGGCTGCTACAGCAAAAGCCATAGTTCGCAGAGAGCTTGCAAAGCATCAAAGGGATCTCATTGTTGAAAGGTATCACTCAGGAGAAGGGTACAAAACAATTTCCACAGCATGGAACACGGTGGAGACGGTCGTCAAAAAGTGGAGAAAATATGGGACAATGGTGACATGCAAATAACTGGGCGTCCCTCCAAAATTGAAAAGACCAGACAAAAACTGGTCAGGGAGCCTGGCAAGAGACCTACAGCAACACTGAAGGAGCTGCATGAATTTCTGGCAAGTACTGATTGTGTACTACATGTGATAATCTCCCATATTCTCCATATGGCTGGACTATGGGGTAGGGTTGCAAGGTGGAAGCCTTTTCTTACACAGAAATACATCCAGGCCTGGCTAAAATTTGCAAAACAATACATCCAAGACTCTCAAAAGCATGTGGGAAAATGTGTTATGGTGTAATGAAATCAAGGTTGACCTTTTTGGACACAATTCCAAAAGGTACGTTTGGCACAAAAACATCACTTCGCATCACCAAAAGAATACCAACCCCATGGTGAGGCATGGTGGTGGCAGTATCCTGCTTTGGGGTTGCTTTTCTTTAGTTGGAACTGGGGCTTTAGTCAAGGTGGAGGGAATTATGAACAGTTCCAAATAGCAGTCACTTTTAGCCCAAACCCTTCAGGCATCTGCTAGAAAGCTGAAGATGAGGAATTTCACCTTTCAATACAATGACCCCAGGCATACATCCAAATCAGGAAGTGAATAGTTTCACCAGAAGAAAATTAAAGTGTTGAAATGGCCCACCCAGAGCCCAGACCTAATCCAATAGAAAATCTGTGGGGTGACCTGAAGAGGGCTATGCACATCTCTTTATCTGACCCATTTGGAGTGCTTTTGCAAGGAACAGTGGGCAAATATTGCCAAGTCAAGATGTGCCATGCTGATAGACTCCTACCCAAGAAGACTGAATGCTGTAATTAAATCAAAAGATGTTTCAACAAAGTATTTAAGGGTATGCACACTTATGCAACCAGCTTATTGTACGTTTATTTTTTATATTTTTCCCCTAACAGATTTATGTTTTTCAATTGAATTGTACAGGTTATAGGTCACATTAAAGGTGGGAAAAGTTTTGATATGATTTATTGTGGTTTCTCTTTTTATACCACAAAAACCTGGCATTTTAACAGTGTACACTTTTTTTATATCCACTATATATCCTTAAATTATTGTGACCTAGAAACCATAGTAGATAACTGCTTTCAGTTGGGCTTCCTTTTCTATTATCTATACATTTTCTGCAAAATCTTTCTGAGTTAGTGGTGAGAGAGAGAGTGTGGGTAGAAGTGAAGCTAGACAGTTGGCTAGTGTGAGCTGTAGTAATGGTTGAGTAAGTTCCGATACCAGAACTGGACCCCATCTGTCGAGGGTAAATGAAGATGGACAACACAGATAGAACATTATGGTAAGTACACAACTCCTTTTTTTTGTTTTATTAGTTAGTATGCAGTGCTATAGTAGTAAGTAAAAAATTATGTTTTTTGGGGGCTGTATAAATGATTGCTTGTATATGTAGTTTTGCAAGAAGTTGCATGTCCAGCAATTTTTATCAAGCTGTCCAAGTTTGGTCAGTATTTGAGCTTGTTGGGTAAGTGAATATGTAACTTTGGTTAGTCCACACAATGCTTTATGTATTTTACATTTTCTTTTAGAATTACAGAAAGATTTGTGATTTTTTTTTTTTTTGTACCACGTATTAAAAGCTGATAATTGTTTTTGCATGGTAGTTAAATGTATTAATAATTAGTTTCTTGTGTTTCAGCTCGCCGATTTACAGACAAACATGAATGGGTAACTGTAGAAAATGGCATTGGAACAGTAGGAATAAGCAAATTTGCCCAGGTATTTAATTTTCATTCACTCAGCCCTGTATAACTTGAGCCTTCATACTTGTTTTCTGCTGAAAGTTTAATAATGACTTGCTTCATTTTCATTGCCCTATTCGTTGCTGATGTTTTATTGAGAAGTGAAATCATCTGCATTTCTTGGGCATAATTTTCAAAACTAATGGGGATCGTCTGTATGTAGACAGTGGCATGCATGATGTGTTGAAAGAATCAGTAAATCACAAATGTCATTCCTTCCCTATCTTAACTGATAGTGTTAACTTATCTAGCCATTACTTAACCCACGTTGTTCTCACAGAAATGTACTCTGCACCCCAGCACTTTGGAATTATTATATTGGTTTACTGCAGTGTTGAACTGTGTTCAAGATCTTTTTCTTTTGCCAGAACTGTTTTTATAAATAGTTGCAAGCTCCGCTATTAGATGGCAATCTGATTCTTGAAGGAGCTTCACTGTTAGGCATGCATTTTGTAAGAACACATTTTTCTTAGTCATGCTGTAAATGAGATACAACTGAGTGCCATCACTCTGCAGTTTGTAGCTGTAATGTAGACTGTGTGCATAAGCGTGTGTATATAAAGTAAAATATCCACACAAATGTGTGCATCTATATACAGATGCATTTTGTGGCCAGGCTAGGCAGCTGTCAGTGAAAATGTTGGCTGTAGGTGATGGGTGGATCTTGTCTATATATGTAGGATGGATGAATATTTTTATATGTAATACGTATATGTATTTTCCCCTAACACTGACGTGGTTGGCATGCAGAAACATCAGTGCATAGATTCCTGTGCATTGACTGTGATGTTGTGTCTTTCGGCTTTTCCCGGTTAGGGGTCGCCACAGCGGAACTCCGGTCCGCTAATGATTGGTAGTTGATTTTTACGTGCAGAGTTACCAGCATTGAATGTGATGTAAAATACAGAAAAAAAATTGAAACTGCAACAATCAGAAAAGGAAAGAAGGTTTCTTCTTTTGTGATCAACAGAATTTTTAAGTTAATAAAGAACACAGTACCTATAGATAAACTGAATGGTGATGCAATTATGGAAGGGATTTTTCATAAGGTAATGTGTAGGCTTGCTGCTTAGGTACAGCAGCAGGGTTAGGATTAGTACATGAGTAAGGTGAGAAGGGTCCTCAACCCTACACTTAGACTGAAGCTCTCTTATTGTAACATTAAAGCTGCATAAGACAGACTTGCATATTCACACCACACACAAAACACTAAATGTGTGTTATTAGCTAGCCCTTACTGTAAGCGTAACCTGTAATGGTTATTCACCAGGGGCGGCTCGTGCTATTGGACTGCAGCACTCCCACCTAGAAACAAAAGAAAAAATAACAAACATAAAATGAAAACAAAAATGTATTTTTTTTAAGAGTACCGGAGTTTTTCGCGCATGCGCAGACACACTCAGACTGCCTCGCAGATGCCCAGGAATCTGTGTGAACTCTGACTGCCTAAGTCAGCAGTCCAGATACAGTGAAGGTATTTTCTGTCCCGCAGATGCCCAGGAATCTGTGCTATAGATGACTGCACAGAACAGAGGAGCTCTGGACTGCTTGATCCGCAGGTAGGACCAGTCAGGAGAGAGGTGAGGTTAAACTCTCACAGGACCAATCAGGAGAGAGGTAAGTTAGTTCTTGCAGGGAAGAGTTGAAGTCGAGCGCGGGTTTTGAGACTTGCTGCTTCCGGACAATGGCTTTGGACCTTGTGTGTGGAGGTTTGCTGCTTCAATTAGGAGAGAGGTAAGTTTTAAGTGTGTGGGTCTGTGTGTAAAATGCCTCTTAACACATAGTGGTGGGTAGAGATACTCAGGCTTGAACCCTGAACCTTGGATGCAGGTGGCAAGGACTTGAATTCCCTACCCACCACAACTTTAAAAAAATTGCAGATTTTTGCCTCATTTGTTCTGTCCCTCAAAATCTGTGGTTTCTGTATTTTTCCTTGCAAAGGTTTGTAGTGCAGTGGTGCACTGGTAGTATTGTTGCCTGACAGCTGCAGGTTCTCTGGTTTGATTCTTGGCTGGGGTGCCTTCTGTGTGGAGTCTGCATTTCCTGCCATCCCTTACAAAGATGTGTCTGGAGTGTTTCTCCCTGCCCTGCTGAAAATTGGCTTAGTTTTGTTCCAAGTCAGACTAGTTTCCTGGTTAACAAATGTTTAAAAATAACAGGCATTTGAATTTCAGACTTCATATTCTTCAGAAAGTACATGGTAAAACAAAACCTGGATTGTATTCCACCATTATTGGCCTCGTCCAGGTATTTTGTGCTAAAGTTGAGGGCTTTGGTGAGAACTGAATTCACTGAATGTTTGGGGGCTGTATTCCCCTCATTACTGGCTTTGTCCACATGTTTTTTGCTAAGAGCTGTGGTGAAAACTGAATTCACTGAATATGTTTGGCAGCTGTATTCTCACATTACTGGCTTTTTTCAGGGTTTTTTTTGCTAAGAGGTTGACCGCTATGGTGAGAACTGAATTCACTAAATGGTAGCTATTTAAGTTTGTCTTCCTCTGTTTCAGCTGATTTGGCATAGTGGTATGTTTCTCGACTGTTTTGCACAGGGTCCCCTTGGTTCAAGATGTGGCAGTGAAATGTATGGTGGTAACACAGCATTTTATTCTAGCAACTTTCCAACATTATACAAGCAATGTTTAAAATGTGTCAATGGTTTTTGGCCTTTTGCCCCCCCCCCCCCAATAAATTTTGGCTTTTTCCAGATTTCTTGTGCTGCAAAGTTCAGAGATACAGCTGAGTGTTGAGTAGATTTTACAAGGAGCTGAGAGCTGCAATAGAACAAAAGTTTAGTGCTGCTTATGCTAAGTTGGCTTGCATTGTTAATAGCACAACAGGTAGTGTACTTGCTTTTGATGGTGAAGGCTGTGGGTTCTACTCCCACAGTAGGTAGATGCATTGCTGATACTGTACTGTGTTGTAAAAGGAGTGGATGCTGCAGTCCTTCTTGGCAAACATACCTAGTAACTATGAACCTGTTATCAGTTTGCCATCCATTGCAGTATTACTAGCTTATCATTTTTTTTAATGTATGCAACATAGGCAATTTATTCTTCAAGGGCAACAGGCACTTTATTTGTAGATGAAACAATGACATATAAAGTTCTTAGCAGCAACCTCTTTATTAGTTATAGATTTCTTTAATGTGGATTTTATTACTTCAGAGATTGTGCATATTTACTGATACTGGTGGACTATTGAAGGTTGAGTAGACTTTTTATTATGGAAATGTTCTGAATTGGGCAGTTTTGTCATTGGTGCATGCATTTTGTTGCATTATTTACTGGAAAAATGTTCAAAACAATAAATTTAAAATGCCCTCCAACAACTGTACTGTATTGTACAAGGAATATAATGTAATACAGTCAGGAAGGTGTATCAAAGAGCATGTGTGTGTTTCATGTTCAAGGGGCATATGATTTTGAAAACAGCCCAAAGTTGATCTTTATCTGCCACTGGAAAAATGTATTTTCTTTGAATGTGTGTTTCAATGCTGTTTCAATGCATGTGAGTTTCAAGGGCAGAGAAGTTTTAATGCTAAGTCTGTTTTCATTGTGAGACTGCATTGCTTTGTTTAACATATCCATCAGGGTTTGTGCTGTAAAATGCAAAATAAAACTTTCAAATGAAGTCTAAATCATCTCAGAAGTAAAGCAGTATGCACATTACAGTGTTTATGGTAAATGGGGCAAAATAACCAAGGAATGGGACATTGGAATGGCTGGGGGGGGGGCTCCATTCGACCATGATTTTGTGAGGGGGGAAAGGTAGCAAACTCAGACGGCCCTGGTTGAACTATACCTCTCAGTTGTCCATATTTTTTGTAGAATGAATAGATATTTGCTTCTTATTTTTGGTTTGTTCCTCATAAAATTTGTGGTTTTCTAGCAAATCATTTAGGAATGAAGTTACTAAATGACTGACATTGAGTTTCAGACGTCATAACCTTCAGAAAAATGAATCCTAATGCAAGACCTGTTATTCTATCAACTGTCTTACGTTTATACAAGAGCAATTTTTGGTAGTGTTTGTATGTTCCCCCAATATAGTAGTCTAAACCTCAAGATGCACACACTCTAAACTCTCCTAAGCATGGAGAACATCGATATCTGTGCAGTAACAAAAACCTGGTTCAGGGCTCCCGAGAGCACCCCAGTACTACCAGGTTATACCTCATACCATGCTTTTCAGCCCCAAAACTTGGACCGAACCACAAAAGGAGGGGGAGTATCGATATTAATCAAAGATACCCACACCTCCAGGTTGGTGGCAAAGCACGAAGCATCAGACTATCCATGTGCAACTAACAGTGGGTAAAACTGCCTTCCAGTTTATAGCCTGCTACAGACCACCCTCCCAAACCCAGGAACCCCACTCGGCCTTCCTGAGAACACTGGAAAATATGAAGATGTCTCCAAACACCATTATATTGGGCGACTTCAACTACCCAAACATAGACTGGGAGCATTACTCTAGCTCCAACACCCTAGCCCAAAGGTTCCTAGAATTTATAAACTCAAATGCTATGGAACAACTTGTTACCACTCCCACAAGAGGGGAAAACATACTGGACCTGATCATCACCAACATGGGGACTCCATGCTCCAGACCACAAGTGTATCCCTCACTGGTAAGATAAGACCATAAACTAATCTCACTGGATATTCACATCCCGACCCCACCCCCTGCCCAGAAAACCACAGTGAAAAACTTCTCTAAAGCAAATTTCACACTCCTCAAAACCGAGGTGGAATCCTTCAAAGCCCCCGGGCCTGTGTAAAATACGGCCCAGACCGCAGAATCCTTTATAAACGCATTCTATGAACACCTTCAGGAATGCATGGATCATGCGATCCCAAATAAAACCAAGACCCAACCCTCCAAAGGCAGACGTCCTGTCTGGTTGGACCCTAGCCATAAACTATACAACAGGAGGAGGAAGCTACTAAATGAGAGAGCAAAATCCCAAAAAGGGAAGGCATCACTGATCAGTATTAGCAAAAAACTATGGGCACTCATAAAATTGCCAGCTTCGAGAGAAAAATTGCACAGGACACTAAGGATAATCACAAGGCTTTCTTTAGTTATGTTAGGAACCTGGGTGGTAATTCCCAGATATGCTCAGAATTAGTCCAAAATGACAAAAAATACACTGAACCCACAGACCTTGCCAACATCCTAGCTGACAGGTTCAGCGCAAACCCCCCCCCCCCACCACCAAAAGGGCAAATATCTATCCCAGCAGAGTGCTGCCCCCCTGACATCTCAGATGCTCAGGTAAGAGCCGCCCTCTCCAAAGCAAAAAACACAGCATCAGTGGGACCAGACAGTGTTCCGGGCTGCGTCCTACATGAACTCCAAGAAGAGCTAAACCCAAACATAAAACTACTGTTCAATCTCAGCCTTACTACAAGATATCTGCCCAAAGAGTGGCATACAGCAACACTGGTCCCCCTCCATAAAGGTGGTGCCTCAACGGATCCTGGAAACTATCGCCCCATAAGCCTGACTAGCTTGGTCTGCAAAGCTATGGAAAGGATCATCATGGACCTCCTAAATAAAGATATTGGCGACCTACAGACACTGGATCCTACCAAGTTTGGCTTTAAGGGCAGATCCTGCCTCTTAAACATGGTTGATTTCTTTGAAACAGTCACCAAGGCGATTGACGAGGGGAAGGTGGTCCACACAGCCTACCTGTACCTCGCAAAAGCCTTTGATACAATACCCCACTCGGGCATTATAGATAAGCTCACCAGCTTAAATATAAACCCCTATGTCACTAGATGGATTGAATACTGGCTCAAGGACAGAACCCACATGGTTAGAATTGCTGGAGCCATGTCAGACTCCAAACCAGTTACAAGTGGTGTCCCATAAGGCTCAGTCTTGGGACCTCTCTTGTTCGGTATATATTTCTCTGAGGTACAGGCCAACACGGAAGGACTGTGGCTGACCAAGTTTGCAGATGACTGCAAACTGGG